>NW_028301610.1:67947500-68247500 GCF_987345545.1 Pholcus phalangioides
CAAGTTTTTTTGTATTGGAATGTGATCTCCATTGTGAAAAACCCTAAATAGCGTTCGAACGGCAACTGTAGCATGAAAATCACCGGCGGTAGATAGGCTAAAAGTGAGGACAACCAATAAGGAGAAGCAGCATAAAATGAAGCATTTTATTGTGTTTCACAAATTTTCCACATGACCTTGTGGAGGACTAATTAGGCTGGGATCTCAGCCGAAGAAACGGTGTGACGAATGAAACGAACATTAATGCTCTGGTGCACGGCAAAGTCCTTTTTACTTTTTCCTTGCCTAGCTCCGGGGATTTTCGTGCTACAGGTGCCATTCCAACGCTATTTAGTGTTTTTCAGTATGGAGATCGCATTCCAATACAAAAAACTTGGTGTTCCACAAAAACGTATTTCGCCGAATGATCGAGACTAGAGCCAGTCCTTGAGACTAGCAACCTCGCTGAGCTCACCGACGAGCAAGTGGAGAGATTCTCACTGACATGCGTTGTACTGATCGACACTATCGCGACGGACCCCACCATATCGGCAGAAATGCTTAAAGAGGACCCGGTCCCTTACACGATAGATCTATATTATCGGAGCGCTCTGTCTCTATAAGAGAATTGTAGATTCGGATGATGCTAAACAAAAATTTCTCTTGAAAAAGGAGCTTGTGGCAACGTTTATTGCCATATTCAAATTGGATTTCGATGAGTACCGCCTTTTTAAAAAGGACCCAAAATCCAAGATGGAGGTTGAAAAAATGGCTGCCAAGGAGAAGAAAGCAAAAAAAAGGAAAGAAAAGAACCGAGCAGCGAAAAAGTAGGAATAGAGAAGGGGGTAGACCACTCTGATAGCGAGGGAGAGAAGATAAAAACGCCCAAAGTCATCGAAGGGCAGGAAGAAGTGTCCCTTCCCTCCCTCCGTTGCATTTGAACCGGTAGCTTCAACGTCAGGAGGAGCAGGTGCCTGCCCCCCCCCAGACAAAAAAATGAAGAACAAACGGAAAAAGAAAAGGGAGCTGATAGCGGGACCCCCGACCAAGACACCAATTAGAAACGCTATTATATCTGAAAATAAGAGTCGAATCTCTTACAGAAAGAGACAGAGAATAGTGCAATGCTTTTCCTGCCAAGCCTGGCGGCATGTCGCCAAGAATTTCTATAACGAGGCCAAATGCGTAGAATGCCTCCTTCCGCACCATACATCAGAATGCAAAAAAATCAAGGGCGCCGACCCCCCTCAGTGCGTAAATTGCAAAAAAGAGGGTCATGTGGCATCATGCAGGCGCTATAGTACCTACCCCCTAAATAAGAAAAAAACCCAGGGTCCCAGAGCCCCCACGGCTGAAATGGCGAGAGTAGAAAAAACCACCATCAGCTCTAGAGAAAGTGCCAAGGTGAACTCGCCGGGAGTCAGGTTGGTGAAGCCAAGTGAGCGAAGGAAGAAAAATCCTCCAATGTTAGCGTCCCCTCTAAACGAGGAAAGAGAGGCAGTAGTGATGACATCACAGAAGCTCCTCTCTCCAGCGAAACAGTCATTCGGGGTGAAGAAAGTTCTTCCTCCCATAATGCAACAGGTGGACAAGCGACGCACACAGGAGAACCTGTCAACAACAACGTCCCCTATCAAGGGCCTTTTAATTTCACTGAAATTCTCACTAAGCTCCGGGATCAGGAATTAATTTCCATAGCTACGAGAACCTTGATGAAAGTAATTTAAGCAAAAAATGAACGCCCTTTTTGAAGGCGTTAAACTAGCAGCTAGCAAAATCTTTGGTACAATTTTTAATGTCTAGTACAACCCAAATTAATGTTGTAAAACTGAAAATAATTGCGTGGAACGCCAGCAGTCTAACAAACAACATATCGGAGTTTAGACTGGCACTAGAAGAGGAAGGAGTGGACCTGGCTCTGGTCTGTGAAACATGACTGAAACCACATCACACTGCAAAAATTACCAACTTCGACTGCATCCGGAAGGACAGACGTTATGGCAGAGTTATTATATCTACATTAAACGCCACCTCTCATACAACCTTATAACGCTTCCGGACTCCCGGGATTGCGAAGCTCTAGTCGTAGATATCTATAAAAATAGCACATGCAAAATTCGGGTCGGTATCATTTATATAAACCCCCGAACAATCCCATTGACCTCCCTCTCTTAGAATTCATATTCCAGGGGCGCCAACCGACAATTCTCGCTGGCGACCAGGGACGGGCTTAACCATTTTGCGGCCTGGTGCGAAAACAGCTGCTTTGCGGCCTTCCGCAAAGCAGCTGTTTATTATTTATTATTTTTCAATATCCTTGAGAGGGGACTGAAATAAGACTCAGCCCCCAGATTCGGATGCCAGAGACTAGCATAGACATCGGGCCCATTCTGCTGCAAAATGCGGGCGCCATCTCTACAACATCTGTACACAGTACATCACAATGGAAGGGCTGTCAGGGATAGACGACGGATTATCTGCCCAGAGTTACAACCGAATACGCTTTCAGCTGTGAGAAGCACGCATTTTCCCGCACCGCACCCCCGTGTAGTTTTAAATAAGTACGTAGTTAGAGTGAGAATTCAGCGCTCTTTCTTGACCAGCACCCCTGAGCAAATGCGGCACGTGCCCAAATTTACAGGGTGCAGAATTTGGCAGCTTTTTGCATTACAGGCAAATCCCTCCCCACGCCTCTGCCTCAAAGAAAACTGTACAAGAGCCGCCCAAAAATAGCACTTGCTTAGGGCGCGAACTTATGAGATGCAGGTCGTGGGTTCGGGAGGGAGGTTGTCAAAATCCTAGATCTCGAGGGTCCCCTGTCTTGGACAGAATCTTAAGATATTTCTTTGATAAGAAGTCAAAATGTAACTCAATGCAATCAACGTATTTTTCTCATTGTAAAAAAAGTATATTTAATTTGTTTTGCGGCAACTAAAATTTAGCGGCCAGGTGCGACTGCACCCTTTGCACCTGCCTAAGTCCGGCCCTGCTGGCGACTACAACTGTAAGTCGAGGCTATGGAATAACAACAGGAATGGGCGGCTTCTCGAAGCACACTGCTTACGCAATGGCCTAGTGCCTTTTGCAACACAAACGCCCACCCACTTCCCTAATGGGCAACCTGGTATTTTAGACTTTGCGTTGGCCAGAAATCTCAATTTTCCTATGACAATTGATACAGCACCCATTCTGATATCAGATCATAATCCGATCTTCTTGGAAATGGATTTTACTTTGCCTTTGCGCATAATACCAATCCAAATTACGAACTGGGACCTTTTGAGACTCAAGCTGGCCCAAAAAACAATGCCCAACAACATTCCAAATTTGCACACGGATATTGAGGAGGCTATCAACTCATTTTCTGATATCCTCCAAGAAGCAACTATGAGTTCCACACGGGAACTCCCGTTAGCTTTGCCAAGTGGCTCAAGGACAAAATCAAGCAGAAAAATAGACACAGACGTAAGTGGCAACGTATGCTCAATCCATACCATAGAACGCAATACATCAGCCTGGTTAGAGAAACAAAAAAAGAAATTAAGGATTTTGTTAATGAAAGGTATATTAACTATCTCACCGAAGCTTCTTGTGAAGACGGCTCCCTTTACAAAATATACAAAACATGTAAACCCAGGAGTAATGCTATGACTTTAATACAGGGCCGCAACGGGCCTGTATATACAGACCCTGAAAAAGCAGATATATCTGCTAGTGTCTTTGAACAACAATTCTCGCCTAACAGTATTAATTTGAGCGATAGGAGTGTTAGAGTCAATAATAATGTTTCAAATTTCTTCTCTACTAACCGGTGTGAATACCCTCCGGTTCTCTATCCCACAGATTTCGATGAAATTAAAAGAATCATTAAAAACCTTCATAAAGGAAAAGCACCAGGCTATGACAAAATTAACAACCTGGCACTAAAATCTCTTCCTGATAACACCCTTCTTTATCTGACTATCCTTTTCAACAAACTTCTTGAGCTGCAATATTTCCCTCTCTCCTGGAAAAGAGCAATTGTAAAGGTGATTCCGAAACCAGGTCAAGACCTCAGATTGGCGACAAAGTGGCTCCCGATCTCGCTCCTCAGTTCCTTAGGGAAACTGTTTGAGCGAGTCGTAGCCACCAGAATATCTCAATTTGCTGAAGGCCACGAAATTATTAGACCTAAACAACACGGCTTCCGCCGAGGCCATTCCACTTGCACGCAACTTCTCCGAGCAACGGAATACCTGCAAGATGCTCTGATCAAAAATGACACAGCTGCAATAGTCTTTCTCGATATACAAAAAAGTTTCGATAAAATTTGACATAATAAATATACACAAAATGATTTGCATGAACATGCCATACAGCATAATAAAATTTGTAAAAAGCTATCTGGAGGCTCGAACTTTTCGAGTCCAGATTAACGATTCACTATCGGAAATTAAGCAAATACGAGCTTCCATTGCTCAAGGCATCGTTCTTGGGCCACAACTCCATAACTTTCACATGAATAACTTCCCCAGAGCCCAAAGGGGAATGAAAGCGTTATTTGCCGATGATTCTTGTGTTATCCAGGTTGAAAGAAATACTCAGAAAGCACTGGATAACGTACAATACACAATAGCTGAGGTGGAGTCATCGTGCGAAAGAAGCCGTGTTGTCCTAAATCCAACAAAATCAGTATTTATGTGGGTGACCCGTCGGAATATCCTTCCCACGAATGCTCACATCACTATCAATGGAATTAACATTTTCCCGTCAACACAAACCAAATATCTCGGCTTGATAATAGACAAAAGACTAAGCTTTCAAGCACACTATAAATACAAATAAATACAAATACAAATACAACGCCACAACAGGCAAAATGCCCAACGAGGTGGCTGATAAAAAGATGCCCATAAAAATATGGATGTCATATGTTTCAAAAATACAGCAACCCAATTAAAAATGCAATTAACACAAATTACAAACAATATATACACATGATAAAATATTATACAATGCCCACAAAGAATACTTATGGTTGTCTTATTCTAAGAATGGATAGCTCCTCGATTTACCCCAACATGCTTATCGTATTTCTTTTTAAACGTGTCAATTGTGTTACAATTTACCACCTCCGGGGGTAAGCTATTCCATTTATTAACAACCCTATTAGAGAAAAATTCCCTGCGACACCATAACCTTGCAATGTCCCTCACCAATCGATACTGGTGTCCCCTTGTAAAAGCAGTCGATTGGCGGTGTATTAAAAGTTCATGGTCCATCCTATCCATCCCATTGAAAATTTTGAACACTTCGATCATATCTCCTCGACACCTGCGTTCATCCAATGTAAACATATTCAAAGAATGAAGTCTCTCTTCATAACTCAAGCCCTGTGTGCCAATAAGGACACGCGTAGCTCTTCTCTGCACCCCTTCAACCAAGTCTATGTCCCTCTGTAGGTATGGTCTCCAAAACCTTACAGCATACTCCAGTCCAGGACGAACTAAGCCTCGAAAAAGCGGAAGAATGACTTTAGGAGAACGCGAAGAGACCTTTTTGAAAATGAGACCAAGCATTCTATTCGCTTTTTTGACAACCGCTGAACAATGTTCAGAAAACCTAAGTCGCTCGTCAATGAGAATTCCCAAATCGGTGACTCTAGTTGCATCCGGGATAGTGACACCATTCAACTCGTAAGATAACCTTGGGTTGTTCGAACCAAAATGAGCGACCATGCACTTATCTACGCTAAACGTTATGCTCCATTCATTTGCCCATGCTGCAATCTTGTTTAAGTTGGTCTGGAGCAACTCCCTATCGCTTTCATTTCCGATTACCCCCATTAGCTTCACATCATCTGCGAATTTGCTAGTAATTCCATCGATACCCTGATCGAGTTTGTCGATAAAAAGTGAAAAAAGTATGGGGCCAAGGACACTTCCCTGAGGAACTCCACTTGTGACGTCTGTCCAACCAGAGAATTCCCCGTTCACCATAACTCGTTGCGACCTATCTCCTAACCACGATTCTATCCAATTCAGCAAATTGCCCCCTATTCCGATCTCGTGTAAACGCTTCAAGAGTTTGCCATGTTGGACCCGATCGAATGCCTTCTGGAAATCAAGGTAAACAACGTCGACATTCTTGCTCCTACCCAAAGCCTTAGTCACGTAATCATAGAAGCAAAGGAGGTTAGTTACACATGACTTCCCCTTCCTGAACCCATGCTGATTATCCGACAATACATTATTTTCGTCTATCCACTTCACAAACTGCCTTTTGATGATAATTTCCAAAATTTTCGAGAGGGAGCTCGTCAAACTCACTGGACGATAATTAGACACCACTTCTCTACTACCCTTCTTAAATATCGGAACAACGTTAGCCAGTTTCCAATCTCTCGGGACGATACCCTCAGCAACACTACTCCTGTATATCCGTGCGACTGGCCCCAACAATTCATTAGCACCTTCCCTGAGAACCCTGGGATAGATATCATCTGGTCCTGGTGCTTTGCTTGCACATACATTTTTTAGAAGATTTAGGACCTCCACGTCTTCCACTTGAATATCGTTGAGGGTTTTATTACCCCATGCAACACCCGTATATCGAATATCATTATCTCCATTAAAAACCGACGCGAAAAAGTCATTGAAAGCACTACACATGCCTACATTGCTCTCTACCTTTGAGCCTCCTATCGAGAGGGGGCCAACTGTCCCCTTACATCCATTATTGACGTATCGAAAAAATGATTTTGGGTCAGAGCCAATGTTATCTGCCAACCTAGATTCAACTTCCTTTTTACTATCCCTTATCGCTTTCTTCAACAGTCTTCTTTTATCAGTAAACAATGATAGGTCACCTCGTCCACTTTTATACTCTCTGAATGCTCTTTTCTTTTCAAGATAAAGGTTCCACACGCTATCCGTGAACCATAGAGGGTGTGATGTACAAACACGCTTTTTTCGAACAAAGGGTATGACGTCGTGCAAAACAGAGGACAGCTTCGTACTAAATTCTTCCCATTGACTTACCACCCCTACTGATTCCAACCGGTCTTTGAAAACTTCCGCTAACCTTCTTCTCAAAACATCAAAGTTAGTTCTCCGAAAACAAGGAACCAGTCTTTTGTTATCAACCTTACCCGAGGAAAAGTTACAGTGAAATCTGACGATACGATGATCACTGGAAGAAAACTCTTCCCCCACCGAAACATGTTCAACTAGATCCTCAGAACTAGTAAGAACTAAATCCAAAATAGCAGTACCCCTAGTGGCGTCTGATACATGCTGATACAAAAAATTTTCGAGCACCAACTTAAGAAAGTCTCTTTCATACTGATTTCCAGATGAAAGGTTCTCCCAATCAATACCCGGGTAATTGAAATCCCCTAGTATGAGAACCCTCTTTCGCTTACACATGTAGGAAATTTCATCATGCATTTTGGCGACGTAGTTTTGATCCCTATTCGGTGGATTGTAACAAACCCCAACAATAAGCTTATGACGTCTTTTGTTCTCAAGTTCAACCCATATGGTTTCAATATCACTTCTCTGCACGTTACACTCCCTAGCCTTCAAACAGGATTTCACGTATATCAACACTCCACCCCCTTTCCTATCAGATCTATTTTTCAAAAAATTATCGTATCCTGAGATGTGTAAGAAAGATTCATCCCCATCGTTTGCCCAAGATTCTGTAATGGCTATAAGATCCAAGCCCTCCACAACTATCATAGTTTCTAAAAAATCTTTCTTATTACCCAAGCTCCTGGCATTTATTAACACACATTTTAATTTGCCCGGTGGTTTGTTGTCAATCGAGAAGCCATCCAAGTCAGAGGTGGGTAATTCCCCGTCAGTACTGTTGTGATTATCATTAACTAACCCGCATTCCCGACTACGTGGTCTGGGAGTAAAAAACCTGACCTAAGACTATCGTAAACCTCCCAGACCCCTCTCTTATTTAGATGGATCCCATCCGAACGAAGCCACCTATCGGTAAATGCGGGAAGCTCCAAGAACGTGACCCCAAGTGAGGAGCAAATGTCCTTCAGGCCTATATTGAACTGGTGGATCCTACTCCTATATCCCCTACTACCCCTTGGCAGCACTGGAATCACTGCCACATCTGAACCCCCCTCCCTAGCGGATAATAGTAAATCCCGGTATTCTGACAGAGACTCACTAATATTCGCTCCTACCTGATTTGTTCCCACCCACAGAATCACCCGCAAGGGCAACTTTCGGCGATGAAAAACGTCTCGAACGTTGCCAATCTTCCCCTTATAACAATGTAATAAACAAAGCAAAAACTGCTTCAGTAATCATCCGTCGTCTTTTCAGTGCCAGATCTACACTTTTGATCAACAATAAGTTAATACTCTATAAAATGCTGATTCGCGTCACCTGTGTGGATGTACACAAAAAAAAAAAAAAACTTGATAGCACTCGAGCGTCAACAAAATAAACACCTACAACGAGTCACACAAGAGCCATGGTTTGCGCGTAACGTTAATATCAGAGCAGACACCAAGGTCCTCACGATATGTCAAGAGCTTAGGAAAATGGTTGTATGACAGGTTGGACAACTCGGATTTCGACCATTTGAGGGAAATCTCCCCATATAGTCCTAGAGAATTCCTTGAGTTCCCCAGACCTAAGAATGTACTTTTGATGGTCAGACCTGACATAAAAGACCTGTAAATATATATATAAATTTTCATATTCTTTTTCCATCATAATTTATCATCATGACTTATTGCATCACACGTAGTATGATCATTCTGTCTCTTCAGGGGTACATTCGTCAGTTACACCTCCTCATGAGGTGAAGCTGGATACGCCCTCTTCAAGAGAATGATCCGTCCCCCTTCCTATCCACCTTATAACGTATAAAATCGTCATTAGATGGCGCTCAGCAATATTAATATATTGCAAAAATAACGTTTTACACCCACCATGGCAATTTCTGCACAACTGCAAATACAATCGGTAGAGTAATGATGAAGAGGTTATAATGTGTCACAAGGGCACCGCGGTCAGACGAATTATGGCTTTGGCTTGCCTTTACCTGATCAGATTTTTAGTTTACGCTCACGCAAGTTGCGTGTCGCTATTTTCAGAGTTTAATCATGTTTCAGTTCTTTAAACCAATATTTAAAATTTATGCATCACTGGAATTTTTATTCCGTCGTGCTAAATTGAAAAATAAATTCCAAGCAACTCGTGGCTGCTTAAAACCTTGTTAATATAAGGGTATAATTTTCAACTCAGACGGATATTAAAACAAATTTTATTTTACTTTTTAGTTGGGTCAGACTGTGCCAAAACAAATGACTAATTGGTCCTTGCGACAGTAAGACCAAAATCCAATTGGGTATTATATCAATTACAACAATACTTTTAACTGAGTCAAAATCAAATAATCATGTCTGCCTGTGGACCACCTATGCTAAGGGTGGTCAATCCGAGACACGCGAACGCTTTTCAAAATTAAAGAAATTATATATATATATTCTATTTTTCACACAATCAAAAAAAATTCTCACTTATGAATGATGATCTTATGTTGCCGAAAAATTCGATCATATTCAAACTATATACAGCATGTTAACCACTCTTAAAATAATAACTATGTAATGTGAGACTTTTTATTCGATGCGTTCTTGTTTCGTTTCCCATAAGTCGTCACTGCCAGGTACCAAAAGGTTATTGTCAATGTTAGTTGTTGATCGAGCTGCGTTGTCTGCTTTTTCGTTGCCCGGTATTCCTACATGACCTGGTACCCAGTAAAATTTTACTGTGGTACCATGATGAATGAGGTGATTCAATTCATGAAAAAAAGCATGAATAAATGGATGAGTGTGAAAAGTGAAGAAACACAGTGCTTGTAATGCGCTGAGAGAGTCGCTATAAATGATGCATCGTCGGTGGCGTTTGCGTCGTATATGACGTAGAGCCTGAACAATTGCGTACAGCTCTGCCGAATAAATAGAAAATATGTCAGGAAGTTTGAAAGATGTCTCCTCACAGCAGATGTAGGCACAACCGACATGCCCAGGGCTCTTAGAGCCGTCGGTATATATGGGGAAGTACCTGTTGTACCTGCCCCTGTGCCTAAAGAATATCTGTCGATATATGACATCTACTGTGGTGGCTCTAGGGTATAATGATAATGAAAGAGAGACATCTGGCAGAGACTGCTCCCATGGTGCCAGTTGCCAAGCAACTGGGGCCACACGACTGATGTCTAATTCTAGTTCTTCCACAAGTGCCCTCATACGAAGATCGTAAGATGGAACACATGAAGGGCGAGCAGCAAATAGTCTATGAAATGAGGGATTAAAAATGACACGATGAAGTGGATGATCTGGAAAAGACTTCATCTTGATAAAATATTTCAAGGAAAGTTGCTGGCGTCTTGATGTCAGTGATGGCTCGTTGCATTCGACATACAGGCTCTCCATTGGAGACGTCCGGAAAGCTCCAGAACAAATCCGTAGGGCGAGATGGTGGACTGTGTCGAGCACACTCAGATAGCTCCGAGGTGCCGACCCGTATACAATGGAGCCGTAGTCGAGCTCGATCTTATCAAAGCTTTATATAAGTGGAGGAGCGACTTACGGTCAGCTCCCCACGATGTAGAAGAGATGACCTTCAAGAGGTTCATCGTCTTCATGCAACGAGCTCCTAATTGCGCAATTTGAGGTTTGAAAGTGAGTTTCTTGTCAAATGTGATGCCGAGGAATTTAGTATTTTCTACAATAGGTATTAGATTGTTATTGAGAAACAATTGTGGGTCATCATGTAGGTCTCGACGCCGACAAAAGTGCATAGCAACAGTGTTGTCAGCGGAGAATGAAAAGCCGTTATTATGAGCCCACTTGCTAATCTTGTTGAGAGCGGTTTGTAATTGTCTCTCGGCTGACCTCATATTCACTGATTGGTAAGATATCAACAGATCATCCACGTAGAGTACGCCAGTGACAGACAACGGGAGTTGGTTCAACACCCCGTTGAGTCTTAAAATAAAAAGTGTTACACTTAAAATGCTACCTTGAGGTACACCTTGTTCTTGAATTTGGGGAGCTGATAACGTACTTCCGATCCGTACCTGAAATATGCGGCGAGCAAGAAAGTTCTTAATGAAAATGGGCAAGTTGCCCCGCAAGCCGCTATTATAGAGGTCGGAAAGAATTCCGTGCCTCCAAGTACGGTCGTAGGCCTTTTCTATGTCGAAAAATATGGCTAGCATATGCTCCCTCTTCACAAATGCTTGTCTTATTGATGTCTCAAGGCGTAACAAATTGCATGTTGTGGACCTGAACCGTCTAAAGCCGCTTTGATGTTTCGATAAAATATTGTTAACCTCAAGGTAGTGCATAAGGCGATAGTTGACCATGCGTTCCATCAGCTTACATAGACAACTGGTCAAAGCAATAGGTCGGTAACTATTGGGTTGCTGAGGATTTTTGCCAGGCTTCGGGAATGCAAGAACAATGGCTGCTCGCCAGGTGTCAGGAAATGAATGACTGACCCAGATCCGATTAAATAATATGAGTAAATGTGAGAGTGATTCTGGTGAGAGATGCCGAATCATGGAATAATGAATGGCATCGGGCCCTACAGCTGAGTCAGGACTTCGCTGCAAGGCCGTCGTCAGTTCATGAAGGGTGAACAATGAGTTGTACCCCTCCGGTGTAAAAGGCCGGAAGGTGTACGATGTACGTTCGGCCGATGATTTAATGGGATGAAACGATGGGGGATAATTCGCATCACTGGAGACAGTGGCGAAATGGGCGGCGATGGTATCCGCAATATCCCTCACATCGCTGATGATAGTGCCATTGGTGTTTAAAATGGTGATTGGATGAGACTGATAATGACCATTGATTTTTCGGATCCGGTCCCAAATGACTTTCGATGAAGTAGATGAATTGATTCCCGTGGTAAACCTTTGCCAGGACTCGCGTTGAGCCTGGCGCCTAGTTCTTCTCGCTATCGCCTTTGCTTTTAAAAATGCCAACTTGTTGTCATGGGTAGGATACCGCCGGAACCTACTCCACGCTTTCTTTTGTGCTTTAATCGTAAGATTACATTCGTGGTTCCACCAAGGTTTAGGAAATTTAGGAAGTTTCGAGGAGACTTTGGGTATTGTTTCTTTGGCTGCTGAGATCATACAACTGGTCACAAGGTCGACACAGTGGTCGACGTCGGGTTGCGAAACCATATCCTCCGTGATTTCTGCCTTGACCGTGAAGTCTGCCCATCGGGCGGCCACAAGCTTCCACCGAGGAGGACCCTCAGGTATGCTATGGCTTCGATCAAGGCACTTAACCACTAGAGGAAAATGATTGCTCCCGTGGAGGTCCGGATCAACCGACCAGGACCAGTTCGGCAAGAGTGAGGGTGAACATAACGATAAATTTATTGCAGTGAAACTATTGTTTGGGGCATGAAAATGAGTGAAACTGCCATCATTCATGATGGCGAGGTCCATGTCTTCTAACAGCCGTTCAACCATTTCGCCGCGTGGGGTGTTGCTGTTAGAACCCCATATCAGGTTATGTGCATTGAAGTCTCCAAGAAGAAAAAATGGTGGAGGTAATTGATCAATCAGATCTTCTAGATCTCTCTGTAAGATGGTGTCATTTGGTGGCAAGTAAATGGAACAGATGGTAATTCTTAGGCCTGTAGAAATTTCCACCGCGATGGCTTGCAGGTTCGTGCGCAGCGTTAGAACGCGCGACGACACGTGATGTGGAACCAGCAGAGCAACACCGCGGCAAGCTCTACTCCCGTCATCGTAATCGATACGGAACAGGGAATGTCGCCTGATGTTCCATGTCTCCGAGGGTTTTGTAAAAGTTTCCTGGAGTGCCACGCAAACAGGATGATAACGATTGATCAAATCCTTGAGATCTTCATAATTGGATCTAAGACCACGAATGTTCCATTGAATTATGTTGGCCATAAATTTAAATTTCAAATAGAAGTAGACGGTTCAAGGTCCTTAAATTTATTCCGGTCAATCTTGCGGCGGGTAGTACCGGATTCTGTAGTATTGTCAAGATCCATGTCACCAATCGACGTGTCATCGATAAGTGACAAATTTTTAACGGTGGGATGTGTCAAAGCTCTCTGTATGGCTTTTTTGGAATACCCCGTCTTGAAAGGTTTCTTTTTTGTTTTATTTCCAGAACTAATTTTGGGTTTGGTACCAGTAGATATTTTGAATGTGTTCGCTGTTGCTTTTCCCGCTTCTTCTTCGGAGGTAGTGGAATCCCTCCGGAATCCAGCGGAGCAACAGCAGCCACAACTATTGCATGGTTGATTGGATGAAGTTTGAGTGGATGTGTTAGCAATTGGTTCGGTCTGAGTTGTAATAGAAACTTTTGTTATACTGTTAATCTTGTTAGTAGTCGGTGATTGTGAAGTCGTATTGGCGTATGATTTACCAACTATTGGAGCTTGGTTAGATGTTATGCGACGACGTGCTTCGATATACGAGATGTTATTAAGGACCTTGATCTTCTGGATCTCTTTTTCTTCATTCCATTTCGGACACTTCCTGTCAAATGCGGGGTGAATGCCACCGCAATTGACGCACTTGAATGGTGAATTAGTGCAGTTGTCCGAAATGTTGTCCTTCTCACCGCATTTTGCGCAGGTGGGTTGACTGCGGCACGCCGTTCGTGAGTGACCGAATTTCTGGCAGTTGAAACATCTTACGGGGTTAGGTATGTATGGGCGGATTTTGAGACTATAATAGCCTATCTTAATATCTTTCGGCAATGTCGGTGATGAGAATGTCAGAATTATGTTACGTGATGGAGCTGGATTGCCATCTTTGCGGCTCATGATATGTTTGGCAGATGTTACGCCTTGAGACGCCAGCTCCTCTGTTAGTAGTTCTTCATCCATATTAATCAAGTTAGTATCTGAAATCATACCACGTGAATAATTCAACGTGGGATGGATTTTGACTATTATTGGAATGTCTCCGAGAGATGTGAGCTTTTGAACGAGTTCGGATTGTTTAGGTGTGTTAGTTTCAATGAGAAGGTCTCCTGAACGAAGAGCCTTCACTGATTTTAATGTGCCTATTGCGCCATAGAGAGCTTTGTCTATTATGAATGGTGACACTTTGGCCAGCGGTTTATCAGTGTCAGTACAATGCAGGAAGATAAATGAAACAGGAGCAGGATCAGTGACAATAGTATCGCTCATAGCAGTTCTTTGACGTTTTGGTGCATTTTGATTTTTCCCCATTTTGGAGATGATGTGTTCGGCCCCTACCGACCATGCCCACCATGGAGCCCTACAAGGGGACGCGCACATGTAACCGATGAAGGTTAGTAGCAACGCCAGGTTAGGTAGGAGCTATACACCACCGAAGCAGGCGAGCAGACGCGTTCAAGATCCAAGATCGCCGTGAAGCAGCACCAACAAACCTCAACGACGTCCGGCAGGCCCGGCCCCTCTACCTGCCCAGTAGTGTAATCCCTTCAGCCACCGAGGCGACCAGCCGATTGACCTGGACGGGGCTAATCCAGGCCTCCCGTTTTGGCTGAATCCGAGGTCAAAGCAAGCGCATCAGGCTAACCAGGGTCCCCATCTCCAGCCTTACGGGTCTCCACGCACGGCAAACACGCAGGTAGACAGCGTCCCGGATGGAGCATACGCTAGAAGCAATGCCCCATCCGGGAGGACACCTCCCCGCCTGAGCGGGGCCCACAATGAGGGGTTGGACACAGAAGACAAACATGTACAGGACAAAACGAGACGCAAGACATGTACTGCAAGATGTGTAGAAATAAACATGTAATTTGGGCTATTGAAGGTGAAGCATATGAGCACAAAAAGCGATGACAATGACGTGTGATAGATTTGGCGTTACCCAGGGTGCACCACGAGGAGGCCTATCACATTACACCCCGTACCCCTCCGGTGTAAAAGGCCGGAAGGTGTACGATGAACGTTCGGCTGGTGATTTAATGGGATGAAACGATGGGGGATAGTTCGCATCACTGGAAACAGCAGCGAAATTGGCGGTGATGGTGTCCGCAATATCCCTCACATCGCTGATGGTAATGACCATTGATTTTTCGGATCCGGCCCCAAATAATTTTGGATGAAGTTGATGAATTGATTCCCGTGGCAAACTTTTGCCAGGACTCATATTGAGCCTGGTTCTTCTCGCTATCGCCTTCGCTTTTAAAAATGCCAACTTATTATCATGGGTAGGGTACCGCCGGAACCTACTCCATGCTTTCTTTTGCGCTTTAATTCTAAGACTACATTCGTGGTTCCACCAAAGTTTAGGAAGTTTCGAGGAGATTTTCGGAATTGTTTCATTTGCTGCAGAGATCATACAATAGGCCACAAGGTCGACGTCGGGTTGCGAGACCATATCCTCCGTGATTTCTGCCCATCGGGCGGCCACAAGCTTCCACCGAGGAGGACCCTCAGGTATGCTATGGCTTCGATCAAGGCCCTTAACCACTAGAGGGAAATGATTGCTCCCGTGGAGGTCTGAATCAACCGACCAGAACCAGTTGGGCAAGAGTGAAGGTGAACATAACGATAAATCGATTGCAGTGAAACTATTGTTTCTGGCATGGAAATGAGTGAAACTACCATCATTCATGGTGGCGAGGTCCATTTCGTCTAACAGCCGTTCCACCATTTCCCCACGAGGGGTATTGCTGTTAGAACCCGAAATCATGTTATGTGCATTGAAGGTCTCCAAGAAGAAAAAATTGTGGTGGTAATTGATCAATCAGATCTTCTAGATCTCTCTGTAAGATGGTGTCATTTGGTGGCAAATAAATAGAACAAATGGTAACTCTTAGGCCTGTAGAGATTTCCACCGCGATGGCTTGCAGGTTCGTACGCAGCGTTAGAACGCGCGACGACACGTGATGTGGAACCAGCACAGCAACACCGCGGCAAGCTCTACTCCCGTCATCGTAATCAATACGGAAAAGGGAGTGTCGCCTGATGTTCCATGTCTCCGAGGGCTTCGTAAAAGTTTCCTGGAGTGCCACGCAAACAGGATGATAACAATTGATCAAATCCTTGAGATCTTCGTAATTGGATCTAAGACCACGAATGTTCCATTGAATTATGTTGGCCATAAATTTCAAATAGATGTAGACGGTTCAAGGTCTTTGAACTTATTTCGGTCTAATTTCCGGCGAGTACCACCGGATGCTGGCGGATTATGAAGATCCATGTCACCAATTGATTTGTCATCAAGCAGTGACATGTTTTGTAATGTAGGCTTCTTCTTTGCTCTCTGAATGGCTTTTCTTGAATATCCGGTCTTGAATAGTTTCATTTTAGATTTATTTCCATAATTGATTTTTGGCTTAGTACCTGTAGTTACTTTGAATGTGTTCGCTGTTGCTTTTCCCGCTTCTTCGGAGGTGGTGGACTCCTTCCGTAATCCAGCAGAGCAACAGCAGCCACAGACATTGCATCGTTGGTTAGATGATGTTTGAGTTGATGTATCAGCTATGGGTTCGGTCTGAGTTGTTATAGATGCTTTGGTGACATTGTTAGTCTTATTAGCTGTTGATGGATTCGTTACCATATTAGAGTATTATCTACTAGCTATTGGAGTTTTGTTAGAGATTATACGAAGGCGTGCTTCAATATAAAAGATGTTATTAAGGACCTTGATCTTCTGGATCTCTTTTTCTTCATTCCATTTCGGACATTTCCTGTCAAATGCGGGGCGATTGCCACCGCAATTGACGCACTTGAATGATGTTGAATGGAAGTTGTCCAAAATGTGGTCCTTCTCACCGCACTTTGCGCAGGTGGGTTGACTACGCCACGAATTTTTGGCAGTTGAAGCATCTTACACGGTTAGGTATGTATGGCCGGATATGGAGGTTATAGTAACCGATTTTGACATCTTTCGCAATGTTGGGGATGAAAATGTCAGGATTATATTTCCTGATGGAGCTAGATTGCCATCTTTGCGGCTCGTGATATGTTTTTCAGATGTTACGCTTTGAGACGCTAGCTCCTGGGTTAGTTCATCTTCATCCATGTTGATCAAGTTAGGGTCTGAGATGACGCGACGTGAATAATTCAGCGTGGGATGGATTTTGACTGTTATGGGAATGTCTCCGAGAGATGTGAGCTTTTGAATGAGTTCGGCTTGTCTGGGAGTGTTGGTTTCGATGAGAAGGTCTCCTGAACGAAGAGCCTTCACTGATTTTAAAATTCCAACTGCGCCATAGAGCTTCATCTATCAAGAATGGTGATACTTTTGTTTTTGGCTGATAGCGTTTATCGGTATCAAAACTATGCAAGAAGAAGAATGAGACAGTAGATAGATTTGAAGAAGCGGTTTCTGTGACAATTGTTTCACTAAGACCAGTTCTTTGACGTTTTGGTGCATTTTTTGTTTTTCCTATATTTAAATGGGTATTGTTCCACTCCCACCCACCATGGAGCCCTACGAGGGAACACGCACACGTAACCAATGAAGGCTAGTAGCAATGCCAGGTTAGGTGAGAGCTATACACCACCAAAACAGGCGAGGAGGCGCGTTCAAGGTCATCGTGAAGCAGCACCAACAAACCTCAACGACGTCCGGCCCCATTACCTGCCCAGTAGTGTAACCCCTTCAGCCACCAAGGCTACCAGAGCCGATTGACCTGGACGGGGCTAATCCAGGCCTCCCGTTTTGGCTGAATCCGAGGTCAAAGCAAGCGCATCAGGCTAACCAGGATCCCCATCTCCAGCCTTACGGGTCTCCACGCAGGTAGACAGCGTCCCAGACAGAGCATACGCTAGAAGCAACTCGCCGCCTGAGCGGGGCCCCACAATGAGGGGTTGGACACAAAAGACAAGGACACGTACAGGACAAAACGAGACGCAAGACATGCACTGCAAGGTGTGTAGAAATAAACATGTAATCTGGGCTATTGGAGGTGAAGTACATGAGGACAAATAAGCGATGACAATAACGTGTGATAGATTTGGCGTTACCCAGAGTGCACCACGAGGAGGGCTATCACATTACACCTCTACATGACCTGGTACCCAGTAAAATTTTACTGTGGTACCATGAATAAATGGATGAGTGTGAAAAGTGAAGGAACAAAGAGCTTTGAGAATCACTATAAATGATGCATCGTCGGTGGCGTTTGAGTCGTACATGACGAAGAGCCTGAAGGATAGGGCAAGATCTGTATGTACATATATCAGTAGACGTTCAATCTGCATTGCGATCTCAAAAGAGTGACAAACTAAACATTTCCAAAAATAATAATAATAAGAGGACGGTCAAACAATATTTTTCAGGAACGAAAACAATGAGCGTGTCCCGTAAAACGGGACGTATGGTTTGTGCATTAATTTGTAGAGGCAGGTGCAGCTTAAAAAAAGGTTGGCTACCCATAACCTATGCCATCGTCATTACGTACCATTGGTTGAGAAACGCTGCCTGATAGTATTTATTATACGGTAATTTGCAGTCTAAGAGTTTCAAAGATCTGTGGTGTCTCACGCAGACGACCCCCCAAGAGTCGGGTCAACGACCTCGAGTGTGTCACGTGATCCCGGGTACTGGAGACGACCGTCTGGAAAACAGCAGAGCAGAGAGTCACTGCACACGAAAGCGTGAGGTTCAAAATTTCTGTCTGCCTGTCTTTTTCATTAACCCTGATTATCATGTTTGTGTCGTCGTAATAAATGTTTATTAAGAAGCTGTGGCTCTGTGTGGTGACTCCGCAGTGGTGACCAGCGACGTTTAGGAACATTAACCATCAAGAAAAGTCCATCTTCATTGAAGATTTAATCTCATGCATTTTCGGAAATTTTCTTCTTTCCGAGCCTCCATTATGTCTGTGGTTACGACGACTCGATTCTTCCCTCAAACAGGCCCCTGAAGAACCTCTCGCCCACGCATCATCATCTGCTCTTCTTCTCTTCTGGTGTGACCTCCTCCTCTCTCTTGTCTTCTCTTCTTTTTTTTTTCTCTCTCTCCCGTTGGAGCTGAGCGATGGCGGAAGAAAATGCTCAAGTTTCGAGGATTGGACTTCGATTACCTCCGTTTTGGAAATCGAATGTGCAACTATGGATTCAACAGTGCAACAGTGCTTTTCAACTCAGTGGAATCACTAACGATGATACGAAGTATGCAGCCTTGGTCTCTTCCTTGGACGGAGAATGCTTGTCTTTCGTCTCGGATCTGATATTAAATCCGCCGGCAATCAACCGCTATCAAGCCTTGTCGGATCGCCTCATAAAGGAGTTCGCCGCGACGGAACATCAAAAAGTCAAGGAACTTTTGAACGAGCTACAGCTGGGTGATCAGAAGCCAAGACAACTGCTGCGAAAGATGAAAGAACTCTCCGGCAACAAAGTCACTGACGAGTTCTTGCGCACCTTGTGGATGCAACGCTTACCGCAAAATATTCAAGCAGTGTTATCGGTTTCCAGTGAGCCATTAGATCAACTTGCTGTCCTAGCCGACAAAGTGGCTGAAGTCACTACCCAAAATTACGTGTGTCGAATCCAGCCATCGTCGTCATCGCAAATGCAGTCGACTCCAGATCGAACCGATTCGACATCAGCCATCGAAACGCTCACCAAACAAGTGGCAGAGCTAACGGCAACGGTGAATCGACTCTCTAGAGGGAGATATCGTAGTAACTCCCAACAGCGACGAGCTAGGCGTTCAACATCTCGTTCAAGTCGAGCACGGGATATCTGCTTCTACCACAACAAGTTCGGTGAGAATGCCCGCTACTGCCGTCAGCCCTGTAAATTCCAGAAAAAAAACGACGACCTTCCATCATCGCTGGTATGATGGAATTGGGCAACAAATCCAGCAGGCTCTTCGTGATTGACAGAGTTACGGGTGATCGTTTCCTTGTTGACTCTGGCAGTGAAGTTTCTGTTATCCCACCTAAAAAAAATTCGTCAGCACTACATCCAAGTTTCCATTTGTTCGCCGCTAACAACAGCAAGATTCTTGCCTATGGTTCCACGGTCAAGAAACTAGATTTAGGTCTCCGGAAACCTTTTCCCTGGACATTTCTCCTAGCTGATGTCACTTCACCAATACTTGGAGCTGATTTTCTCAGCAACTTCAACCTAATCGTTGATGTGCGAAACCGACGACTCATCGATTCGCAAACATCATTACGGGTACTCGGATCGATCAAGCCCACAACACAACCTTCCGTCACTACCATTGGAGATTCTGAATACAGTGCTATATTTCAAGAATTCCCAGATGTCTTCAACCCTTCACAGATCGGTAAAACAGTGAAACATGTGACGCGACACCATATCATCACTCGAGGACCACCGGTGGCTTCGAAGCCTCGACGTCTCAATCCAAAAATTCAACAACAGGTGAAAACCGAGTTTGAATCCCTTTTGGAACAAGGGATTATCCGGCCCTCCAAAAGCCCTTGGAGCTCTCCGTTACATATCGTGCCCAAGGCAGATGGTACTGTACGTCCTGTCGGTGATTATCGTCGTCTAAATAGTGTTACGGAATTTGATTCTTATCCGATACCCCATATTCAAGACTTTTCACAAGAATTGCACGGTAAGTCTATTTTTTCTAGACTAGACATCTTCAAGGCATACCATCAGATTGGCATTGCCGAAGAAGATATACCAAAAACCGCAATCACAACCCCTTGGGGTTTATTCGAGTATACAAGATTGAGCTTCGGTCTCGTAAATGCCGCTCAAACTTTTATGCGGTTCATGCATGAAGTATTACGAGGTTTACCATTCTGCTATGTATATCTTGATGACATTCTATGCTTTTCTGAAAATGCCGAAGAACACAAAATTCATTTAAAGGAAATATTCCAACGTCTTCAACAGTATGGCTTAGTTTTAAATGTGTCAAAATGCATATTTGGTGTTTCTGAGCTTGAATTTCTGGGACATGTGATCAAACCATCGGGTATCACACCTCGTCCAGACAAAGTACAAGCTGTACTCGATTTCAAGCAACCGGAAACAATAGAGCAATTGCGTAAATTTTTAGGTCTCATAAATTTTTATCGCCGTTTCCTACCGCATGCAGCTGAGACACAAGTGCAACTGCATGATCTATTGAAAGGTTCCACGAAAAAAAGAAAAGACAAAACAAAAGTTGTGTGGTCTACATCAACTTTGAAAGCATTTGAAGATTGCAAAAAGCTACTAGCTAATGCCGCATTGTTGGCACATCCATCCCCGTCTGCCCAATTAGCTCTACACGTAGATGCTTCCGACTATGCTATAGGCGGTGCACTGCACCAGGTGACGGACAATGGTCTTCAACCGCTAGGTTTTTTCTCACGTAAACTTTCACCCACCGAAACACGGTATAGCGCATACGATCGAGAACTTCTTGCCGCATATTCTTCCATAAAATTTTTCAGATACATGCTTGAAGCTCGTGAGTTTATACTTTTCAGTGACCATAAACCACTGTGCTATGCGTTTCGACAAAAAAGTGAAAAATGCTCACCTAGACAGCTAAGGCATTTAGATTATATATCGCAGTTCACAACGAACATTTGCCATATTCCTGGATCACAAAATATTTCCGCTGATATCTTATCACGCGTAACAGCAATTTCAGTTCCTGGACCTCTTGATTTTACTGCCATCGCTGAGCAACAAGAAGGGGATAAAGAACTAGAGGAACTTCTAAAGAGCAAATCAGCTTTGCAACTGAAGAAAGTATTTCTTCCAGATGCAGCTAAAGCGCTCTACTGCGATTTATCAACAGGTACTGTTCGACCTTATATTCCAGAAAAATATCGATATGATGTGTTTTGGAATATGCACAAACTCTCACACCCAGGAATTAGACGCACTATTGATTTGGTCAGAAAGCGATTCATTTGGCCATGTCTAGCTAAAGACTGTACTAAATGGACAAAAGTGTGCATACCATGCCAAAGATCCAAAGTGCACAAGCACACGAGATCCATGCTACAATCGTTTATGGAACCTTCCCAACGATTTCAACATATTCATTTGGATATCATTGGCCCACTGCCCATTTCCGATGGATATTCTTATTGCCTGACAATGATAGACCGGTTTTCACGATGGCCAGAAGCGGTACCTATCCGCGACATCACAGCAACCACGGTAGCTACAGCTTTTCTTTCCACCTGGATTTCTCGATACGGCACACCTTTGACAGTAACAACTGATCAAGGTCGCCAATTCGAATCGCAGCTATACCGAGAGCTGTCCAAATTCATCGGAGCAAAACGGGTTAGAACAACTGGATACCATCCACAAGCAAACGGTATGTTAGAAGAGTGGCATCGCCCTCTCAAAGCCGCGTTGAAATGCAACCAAACCCATAAATGGACTGAAGCATTACCTACAGTTCTACTCGGTCTTCGGTGCTCTCTGAAACAAGATTTGGGGTGCACACCTGCAGAACTACTGTACGGAGAAACTTTACGATTACCTGGTGAATTTTTCCAAGCACGAGCTAATTCCAACTCAACTGACGCTTCCGAGTTTCTACAAATGCTGAGAACTCACGTCCAAACTTTCCAGCCACGACCAATCAAACGGTATGGAGGGCATCCTACATTTGTTCACCATGATTTGAAAACTACTTCTCACGTTTTCGTAAGAACTGATAGGGTGAAACGTCCTCTGGAACAGCCATTTGAAGGACCATACAGAGTGATCAGCCGGACCGACAAAGTGTTCAACGTGGACATAAGAGGAAAAACTGTGTCAGTGTCAGTCGATCGGCTTAAACCGGCATTTCTTGTGAATCCGACGGTGGAGCCGGTAACTGTAACTGCAGTTGGTACGTTTGGAGATACAGGATCTCCAAACGTACCAACTGCAGTTACGTCTGACAGACTCGCAGCTGATTCTGCTGTGAAACCAGTCAGAACCACTCGTTCTGGACGTACTGTCCACTTTCCAGATCGTCTACAGTGCTCGTGATCACTGATGCTACTCCATAGTACGCGATCACCTCTTATTACTCGTGATCACTGGGGAGGGAGTGTGTGGTGTCTCACGCAGACGACCCCCCAAGAGTCGGGTCAACGACCTCGAGTGTGTCACGTGATCCCGGGTACTGGAGACGACCGTCTGGAAAACAGCAGAGCAGAGAGTCACTGCACACGAAAGCGTGAGGTTCAAAATTTCTGTCTGCCTGTCTTTTTCATTAACCCTGATTATCATGTTTGTGTCGTCGTAATAAATGTTTATTAAGAAGCTGTGGCTCTGTGTGGTGACTCCGCAGATCTTATCATTGATCATTGGCAATTCGGAGTCACTGACATATAAACAAAAGAACAAAAATGATTGACAACACAATATAAAATTTTTTACTTCATAAAAAAGATATCAATTAAGTTAACAAATTCAATATATATGGCAGTAATGACACTTCATCATATATAAGATAACTAAATTAATTTTCCAAAGTTTTGAACCAATATCCATGCTACCACAGGTTTTGATCTAATTTATAGATTGAGTACCGTAAACGAGGGTTACTTTGGCCCAAAACGTACTCTGATTACTGCAGAGAAAAAATTCGGAGCTAGTTTTTGGCAAGTACGACACCAAATAAAATTAACCAATTACATTGGGTAATTCACGAACGTTCGACCAGGCAGCAAAAGTAGGGTTTTGTATGCTGTGTTGTGCTCGTGATTTTTTCATCTCTCAGGGTTGCAATACAGCTTTCTCACGTAAAGTATGCGCCTATAATGAGAGACACAATTCAATACCTTCAACTGCAGTATGATTAAAATTTTATTTTTCTCCAAAAACATTAATTGAACATTTAAGCTATGGTAACTTCAAAAATGCGCCCTTATACTTTGGCCCAACATTTTAATGGGCCAATGTCGTATATTCACAACCATTGGTAATTTGTGAGTACACTATAATAGAGTACAAAACATAATTACGTATATTTTTTAGATGTCTATGGCTATTTCAAGTTTTTGTTTCCAGACTGGAAAGATGGCGTATGAACGCAAGCGTTCGCCCGGAAGTCGAAGTTATGCAGACTACAGAAATTACGACTTTCAAAACTGTATAGATGCAATACGATCTTGAAATAAACCAAAGGGAAGCTGCAGAAATTTTGAAACACCATTAAAAACAAACTTGAATATACTTTTTCTAGCAAACCAGCTCACTCAAGGAATTTAGTGCCGAGGAAGAACTAGCATTTTTTTCCCCTAGTCATGTTGATAAAATTTGTGATTATGGGTTAATAATAATAATGTCTTTAAAGCCTGTTACAAGTTAGGCATTAACGCCCACGTTGGGAATCACTGCTGTAGATTCTCATCTATTCAACTTTGAAGCTTACAATTTAGTGTTCAATCAGTTTGTCTTTTTACAGCATTCCTTGGTGTTTTAAAAGCTTCTCTTTAGATTTTCCATAGAAACCCTATGGGGAATTACGTTTCGGCTAACTTGAATTTGAAATTTTTCAAAAATGGTCCAAAGTAGAACACGTTCACAGTATCAAACGTTTCAATATCAAACAAAACCCCTAAAACAGGAGTCTTCAACCTTTAAGATAATGTGAGATACCATAGTATATTCTCGGTTATTAAACACTTTTATTTCTTTTGTTAAATTTGAATTTTCTATTTATTTTCAAATAAATTCCTTTCATTAATTCTGAAATTTGTTCCGATAGTTTTGTAATTATTTCTTTTAGTAAAGTTTATAATTTATTTCGTAGAAATGTTTTTATTGATTATAAATTTTCATCAATTATGAAATAATTTCTTTTATTAAGATGTTTTTAACATTTCTGTAATTATGTTTATCTTTCGGAAGCTGAATTTGGGCTTTGAAAATATGTGGCCTATCTGAAATCGTAGGCCACAAACTGTTTTGGTTCAGGGTCCCCCAACAGCCCTTTTAATGTATCAAATGCACAGCATTACTATTGAATCTAGAAAGTATCTCACAGTTTTAAATACAGCAGTACAGATTCAAGTGGCCAGAGCTCTTTAACGAATTGGTTTGGTAATTTAGTCGTTTCTATGTAAAGTGGGCATTTTCTAAAAATTGGTAGGCGGGTCATGGGCGTATGGCACATGGGTTGAAGACCACTGCTCTAAAAGATACCAAAAAACTGCAAATAAACGAAAACTAAAAAAAATCAATCTAAAATTTTCTAACCTAAATACAAGTGTAAAATTAGATATTTCAACATAGTTATGGAATGAACTGGATAGAAAAAAACATTTTGGAGTATAAATTCACAGTTTTTTTCGTTTCTCATCGATAGATTTATTTTATGTACAGATTCGTTAGACATCTAATTGAGAACACCTTCGCCTATGTGGAGAGTGCTCCTGAAAAGATGGATTCTCGTAAGTTAGCATTCCCGAAGGACTGCTTTGGCTTATTGCAAGCACATCTTGTTTGTGAGGGCTACTTCTCGCTTTGTTTTCGATGAGATTAGGATTCTTCAAATCATTTGGCTGTCGCTGATTTCTTGGGTCTTTTGGACGGACTGCCGGACCAACATAAGGCTCGCCGCTTGCTTCGGTAAAAGAGATGCTATTATTAGCAGAGTCAGTTCGTGAATCCGTATCAGCATTACGTGAAGAAAAATCAGCTATTTCTTCCCCGTATGGATTATTATATGTTTCAGCATTGTCACCCATAGGATCTGCATTGTCTTTGATGCGGTTGTACCAGAAGAGGAAGTTTTGGATAGCGCACAACACAACAACTGCAAAGTCGATGCAAATAACAGATATCTGTAAATAAATATTGTAATTATATCAGTGAGAACACGTTATATATAATACTCTACATGATTTTTTTTTTTTTTCGTTTCTATTCTCATTTTCACATCAAGTAGCAAAACAACCTATGTATATAGTCTGTTTGTGTGCGCATAATTCATACAAATCTACAGGTTCATTCCGATCTTGATGAAATTTTGCACACTTGACCTTCAAAACAAGGAAAATCACTGTCTACATAAGATTTCGAAAAATTACCCCCGGGATCCACACTCAGGGCGTTTATGTTAGAATGTTGCGTTCTCGCTATACATGCTAAACAAGAAATTTATGATTGTAAAAAAAAGTTTCAATTTTGAAATCACGTTACCCATCTGAGGTTCAAGTCGCCGTTGTTAAGTATTCATTCCTCAATTCCGTTGCTACCCAGTGATTCAAATATGCCCTTCAATTTCAAGCTATTGCAATTTCCCATCCGGATTGCATTCGCTATGAGTATCAACAAGGTACAGGGGCAATCACTTTGTGTCGCAGGTATTAACTTGGAAATGCCATGTTTTCACATGGCTTGCTCAAGAGTCCGCACGCTGGATAGTTAGCTTGTTTAATGATTTGATCATTTTTGTCGCACAACGGTCATTTACTGCACACGAGGGCTAATTAGACCGGACCTACAATTTATTGCCGATTCCGAACGATCCATTAAAGAGTAGAAAAAGTTTTCGTTACAACGGGATTCGACTGTATTAGAAATAGTGATACTGTGGCCAGCTGTTTTTCGGTATCCGAAGAGTGCAGAAAGAAAAATGAGACAGTTGACGAAGTTAAAGCAGTTACAGTGACATGTGTTTGATTTGAAGCTGTTCTTTGACGTTTTGGTGCATTTTGATTTTTTCCCATATTTAAATGGGCATTGTTCCACTCCCACCCACCATGGAGCACTACGAGAGTACGCGCACACGTTACCAATGAAGGCTATTAGCAACGTCAGGTTAGGCGAGAGCTATACACCACCGAAACAGGCGAGTAGACGCGTTCAAGATCCAAGATCATCGTAAAGCAGCAGCAAGAAACCTCAAAGACGACCGGCCCCTCTACCTGCCCAGTAATGTAACCCCTTCAGCCACTGAGGTGACCACAGCCGATTGACCTGGACGGGGCTAATCCAAGCCTCCCATTTCGGCTGCATTCGAGGCCAAAGCTAGAGCATCAGGCTAATCAGGATCCCCATCTCCAGCCTTACGGGTCTCGACGCACTGCAAATGCGCAGACAGCATCCCAGATAGGGCATACACTAGAAGCAATACCCCGTCTGGGAGGAACCCTCCCGCCTGAGTGGGGGTTGCACACAAAATACAAGTACATAAACAGGACAAAACGATACGCAAGACAAGTACTGTAAGATGTATGGAAATTAACATGTAATCTGGGCTATTGAAATGTGAATGATATGAGCACAAATATGCGAAGACAATGACGTGTGATAGATTTAGCGTTACCCCAGAGTGCACCACGAAAAGGCCTATCACATTACACCCCTTGATTTATTCAAAAAAATAATTTTAATTTTTGATTGTCTTGGGCAGGGCCGTCATTAGAGCATCATGGAGCCAAGCGATTTTTCTGAGATCCCACCTGGCAAATTCTCGAAAATTTTAACTGGTTCTCATTTTTGTGAGACCCGCGTTCTCGAGGCCCCTAGGCCGTGCCCAGATGGGCCCACGCATTAAGACGGTACTGCTCTTGGGGCAGACACGGGACCCCTATACCCCTCCTGCATAGGTTTGTTACATTTTACTGTAGCAAAAACCGTACCACTACTACAAAAAGAAGGTTGAAGAATGGGTCATCGCTAAAATCAAACAGATTCGAAAAAAACGGGACACTCTACTTCAATAAAGGGACGTATGGTCAGGCGGAAATATATGTAAATATATCCTGTACAGAGAAATGACTCGCATACTTTGAACAACGCCAATCATTTCTGACTTCCAGTGTCCCTGGTTCAAGGTCTTTAAATTTATTCCGGTCTAGTTACCAGCGAGAACCACCCGATTCTGACGGATTATCGAGATCGTGAATATCCGGTTTTTAAATGTTTCTTTTTTGCTTTATTTCCAGAAACAATTTTTTAGATTTAGTACCTGTAGAAATTTTAAATGTGTTCGCCGTTGCTTTTCCCGCTTCCTTGGAGGTAGTGCACTCCCTCCGGAATCCAGCGGAGCAACAGCAGCCACAACTATTACATGGTTGGTTAGATGATGTCTGAGTTGATGTGTCAGCTATGGGTTCGGTCTGAGTTGTTAGATACTTTGGCGACATTGTTAGTCTTATTAGCTGACGATGGGTTTGTTACCATATTAGAGTATGATCTTCCAACTATTGCAGCTTGATTAGAGGTTATACGACGGCGTGCTTCCATATAAGAGATGTTATTGAGGACCTTGATCTTCTGGATCTCTTTTTCTCCATTCTATTTCGGACACTTTCTGTTAGATGCGGGGTGGTTGCCACCGCAATTGACGCACTTGTCCGAAATGTGGTCCTTCTTACCACACTTTGCACAAGTGGGTTGACTACGGCATGCCTACCATGAGTGGCCTTATTTTTGGCAGTTGAAGCATCAAAGAGGGTTAGGAATGCATGGCCGGATTTTGAGGTTATAATAATTAATTTTGACATATGCTGGGGATGAAAATGTGAGAATTATATTGTGTGTTGGAATGGATTGCTATGTTTGGCAGATGTTACACCTTGACACGCCAGCTCCTGGGTTAGTTCTTCATCCATGTTAATCAAGTTAGGATCTGAAATGACACCACGTGAATAATTCAGCATGGGATGGATTTTCACTGTTATTGGAATGTCTCCGAGAGATGTAAGCTTTTGAATGAGTTCGGCTTGTTTGGATGTGTTAGTTTCGATGAGAAGGTCTTCTGAACGAAGAGCCTTCACTGATTTTAAGGTATCTACTGTATGCCATAAAGAGCTTTGTCTATTAGAAATGGTGATGCTTAGGCCACTTGTTTCTCGGTATCAGAAGAGTGCAGAAAGAAAAAAGACAGTTGATGAATTTGAAGAAGCAGTTACTGTGACGTTTTGGTGCATTTTGATTTTTTCCCATATTTAAATGGGTATTGTTCCACTCCCACCCACCATGGAGCCCTACGAGGGAACACGCACACGTAACCAATGAAGGCTAGTAGCAATGCCAGGTTAGGTGAGAGCTATACACCACCAAAACAGGCGAGGAGACGCGTTCAAGGTCATCGTGAAGCAGCACCAACAAACCTCAACGACGTCCGGCAGGCCCGGCCCCATTACCTGCCCAGTAGTGTAACCCCTTCAGCCACCAAGGCGACCAGAGCCGATGGACCTGGATGGGGCTAATCCAGGCCTCCCGTTTCGGCTGAATCCGAGGTCAAAGCTAGCGCATCAGGCTAACCAGGATCCCCATCTCCAGCCTTACGGGTCTCCACGCACGGTAAACACGCAGACAGATAGGGCATACACTAGAAGCAATGCACCGTCTGGGAGGACCCCTCCCCGCCTGAGCGAGGCCCACAATGAGGGGTATGGACACAAAAGACGAGGACACGTACAGGACAAAACGAGACGCAAGACATGTACTGCAAGATGTGTAGAAAAAAACATGTAATTTGGGCTATTGGAGGTGAAGTATATGAACACAAATAAGCGATGACAATGACGTGTGATAGATTTGACGTTACCCAGAGTGCACCACGAGGAGGCCTGTCACTCTCCCCGTTAATACAACAGATACGAAAACTGGATGAATGAAGAGAGATCGGTGTTTGAGGGAAGGAAAATTCATCTATGCCCTTACGGGACTCGAACCCGGTCTCTCATTTGCCGGACGAGTGCTTTACCAACTAAGCTATGAAGACAGAATTCTCCCCTTTGGAGCGTATGTACGTATAAGCTGAATGGCTCCGTGCTATGGACGACGGCAACGTTCTGCTAATAGCTCGTAAATGACATCAAGGCAACCCGATGGCAACGTATATGGGGCTGCGTGAGGGCAGATATGAATTTTCCTTCCCTCAAGCACTGATATCTCTTCATTCATCCAGTTTTCCGTATCTCTTGCAATCTACACAATAGCTTGACTATATATTCTATCGAAAATATCGGATTATAATTTTGATGTTGAATGTGAAAAGTCAAGTCAAAAATATCAGATAAATGTTTTTAACTTAAAGGATATATTTTAAACCCATCTGCGCTCAATGTGATCACATCAGGACTCAAGGTTTCTGATAACAATAACGAATGAAAGCAGTCCCATTTGCAAGTACAGTGACCATGCATCCCGTTTGGTAAACAGGACAAATATTTTCCTTTCTGACAAGATTGGTTGCAAAATGTTCAGTCACGTTCAATTTTTTTTCATTCTATTTTAAAAAGGAACTTTTTTCTTTGAGCTAAAATGCTGCATTCTTTTAATTCAGCCATTGTGAGGCGTTAAAATGGAACTGTAACGTATACATTAGAAATTATGATATTTTTTTAAATGCACAATACGCTTCATAGATCTCGGGAAAAGAAATTTGAATCTGGTCAACTGAAGGAAAGAGCCTTTTTTTCATGTGATAAATTTAGCTTTACTATAGGAATGCCATTACAAAAGTAGCTTCACACGCAGGGCCGTCTTAAGACCATCGGAGGCCCCCCGAGGGTAGGTCCCAGTGAAGAATTAACTCTCTATGTTTGGCACAGATGGCGCCACTATACTGGCAAAAGATACAATACCGCTATTTAGGTCATCTCGTTTTACTTGCGGAGCCCTTTTTCCTCTTTTTTATTTACTTAACAAGTTTACTGATTTATTTTATTTTCTTCGAGCTACCGCGGAGCTCTTGGGAGGTGCACACGAAGCCCCAAGCAATTGAGAACAGCTGCCTTAGAGAGTCGCATAAAAGAAAGACAAATATACTGAAAAATTGAATTTTCTGGATGTTATGCCGAAACTAATATTTGGAAAGAAAAGTGACTTTCTTCTCACTTGCGGGAATCGAACCTTGATCCCCTTGCATACTGGGAAAGTGCGCTAACCAATACACCTCAGCGCTTCTCACTAATAATGCGTGTTATAAGGAATCGAAAATTGTGTCTCTGGTGTATTGGTTAGCGCACTTGCCTGGTATGCAAGGGGACCTGGTTTTGATTCCAGGAGAAGACAAATCACTGTTCTTTCCAAATACGTATTAGTTTCGGCATAACATCCAGAAAATTCAATTTCCCTACATATTACGAGCCGAAAAAAAATACCATCTCTTAATACAAAAGACAAGTAGATAGGAAAGAAAAATCTTCAAATTCACCTCACTTTTCTTCAGGGTCGGGCTTAGGAATTTCGCGGTGTGGTGCAAAGGAAATTTTGCGACCCCCCCCTCTAAAAAATTTTTTTGTAGTAGCTCCCTGACTGACAAACTTTTCCAGTTACGAACATAAATCTTGAAAGGGAAAATATTGTTCAGAAAGAGGGACAGCATCTCATCACACTCATTTTTTCGTTATTTCAGGATCACGTTCATGGCTTGGATCGTAATCAATCAAACACGATCCATTGAGCCGAGGGAATTATTATTAATTTGACAAAATTAATAAACAATTAGTAATGATTAGCGTGGTCCACCTACTTACACTTCGTTGTGGGTCGAATCATATTGAACAGAAATACGTTACTAAAATATTTATAAAGCATTTCATCTTCATCAAATGTTGCAATTCTTTGATCATTTTTCGATAACATCATTTTTTCAATCATTCAATGATAAAAAAATTCGAAAAATAATCAAAGTTATCTGTTTCTGTTGAATTAATGCAAGACCGTAGCTATAAAGTTATTTCGGAGGGGAACGACAAGTATTTCGGGTACCAAAGTGATAGAGAACAATAGATTTTTCCATATTACCCCATAAAAATCAGTCATTTTCTAACATTTCGGGGGGGGGGGGATTCCCTGGTTCACCCTCTCGCTGCGGCCTTGAGTGAAACACGTTAGGACTGTATTTGAAAATGTAGATTAATTTAAAATTACTAGAGCTCTTTAATGCTATTACTTGTTTAGAACCAAGAGTTTCTTACAGAAATAAAATCCAAGATTGCAATTTCAATATTTGAATAAGTCAAAAATATGCCCTAGTATAGGTTGTCGAATATTAACAACACCAGCTGTAATCATATTAAACCTCAGATATAATTTATTTAATAGTAGCAAACTCATTGTCTTAGCAGATGATGAGCTACCAGGGCTGTAACGTAGCTTATATCCTAAATTTTCGGGCTTTTGTGTTCTAAATGGATGCATGAACTCATATTTCATGAAACAAAATACACTCATTGCCATAAAAATTTGCGCACCAAGAAATAATTGTGGGATCGAAACGAAAGTTGGCCTGAAGGTACATGTCGGGCAGATATGCAAATGATTAGAAATGCAGCGTGATTGCGCATTGCGTAATGCCACTAGAGGGTGTTGAACTTCGTTCTCTTTGGAGTATAAAACAGGTAAGCAGAGCTTGCTGGAGTGTATTTAATCGTTTGCAAAGGAAATGCTGAGGTAGACATGCCGTTACGCCGCCGTCGAAGACCATATGAGCAGTTGTCAGAGTTCGATAGGGGAAGAATCATCGGGATGATGGAAGCTGGGTGGTCAGCTCGGCGAGTAGCTCGTCAACTAGGCCGTTCTGATTTTACTGTGAGGAGGTGTTGGGACCAGTGGACAGAAGAGACGTCATTTACACGGCGACCAGGTTCAGGACGCCCTCGACAGACCAGTCGTCGAGAAGACCGTCACATCATCCGAAACGCACGCGTAGAGCCAACTGCCTCATTGGCCGCTATCCAGACACAGGCAGCAGCTTCACTACGTGCCCCTGTGTCTTCCCGAACCATCGCAAGGCGCCTGGCTGAAGGACATCTGGTATCGCGGCGCCCATTACGTGTGCTGCCAATGACACCCACCCACCAACACCTCCGTTTGGAGTGGTGTCTAGCACGACGGGATTGGACTGCAACGGAATGGAACCAGGTCGTCTTCAGTGACGAATCGAGATTCAACTTGAGCAGTGATGACAATCGTGTTCGTGTGTGGAGGCCCCGTGGTGAACGCTTCAATCCTGCCTTCGCTTTACAGCGACACACCGCTCCCACAGCTGGTGTCATGGTATGGGGTGCCATTGCTTACGATACACGGTCACCCCTAATATTGATCCATGGCACAATGACAGCCCAGCGGTACGTCCATAACATCCTTCAGCCACATGTGTTGCCACTCATGGCAGGGCTCCCAGGAGCCATTTTTCAACAAGACAATGCTAGGCCACACACAGCAAGGATGTCACAAGACTGCCTTCGCCACATTACCACCCTTCCCTGGCCTGCTCTATCCCCAGATTTGTCACCAATCGAGCATATCTGGGATCATTTGGGATGGCAAGTTGGACACCCTACGAGGTTGGTCGAACTAGAGGCGCATTTACAGCAACTGTGGAACGAGATGTCTCAGGACATCATACGGAACTTGTATGCCTCAATGCCCGCTCGTATCGCATCGTGCATTCGCGCTAGAGGGGGTCCAACAGAGTACTAAAACTTCTGTTCATCTGTAATTTTTTATGCAATAAATGATCCTTTTTCTTGGATTTTCTAATCACTTACTTATATCAACGTAGTACTTACATGTGTAAAATTTCGTTTCATTTTGACGACTTCTTCTGGGTGCGCAAATTTTTATGGCAATGAGTGTATCTCTAATATAGGTACTGTACTTTTCAAATAATTAAATTAGGAAAAAGAAAAAATCAGAGATAAATGCCTTACCTTTTTTTCAGAAGTTCAGTGGTAAAAAATTGTCAAAATTTAGAATTTATATATATTGTATATCCGTCTTCCTAAGCATGCTGGAAGAAGCTTTTCACTGATGAAAAATGTATATAGCAGAGGAGAAGAAACCAAAAGCTACTCAAACATTTAAATAGTTTTGTTTGTGAATTTGTGTAACAATGTTTTGTCAGCATCTGTGGCAGCTTCTGCATAAGGCAGAAAGTATGAAGAGGACAAAAAAAACGAGGAACCAAATAGCTTGCGAACAAATGGCGGTCTCTTTTCGCTTTGAATCAGTCGGAATGTTTGATGAGTCATATTTTGAGTCAAGAACCGCGTCTTTTTTGACATTTCAGCTTTTGAAACCTGATAAAGATTAAAAGCACTACCCTTGAAATTCGGACAGGAATGAGGGCGGGCGGGGGGGGGGGAATCATCTGTTCATTGGAGACACTTCCCATCACACTTGTTGATCCATTTTTGAATAGAGAAGAGACCCCTCTTCCCTTTTCTGTTGTACGGCTTTTAGCTGTTGTAGAGATAACGATGCTATCCTCCAGAGGGCTGTTGTGGTTTTGTCCATTCATATGTGTGTTTTTTTTTTTTAGGTCTGTGTATTTTTATTCTAGCCTGAAGTGACCGGTCTTTTTCCCAGAAGGCACAGCTCATTGAAACACTAGGATGTTTGCTGCGGTTGGTCAAATAATGAAAATTTGCATACAAAGAACATGTATACACACCCTCAGAGATAGAGGCGATATATCTGTGTCTCGCACTGCAATTTTCTTTTTCTCTCAAGAAAGAAAACGAAAATTGTTTCCAGGAAGCTAAAACTGTGAACAAAATGAGGAAATCAAAAAAATTATCAGAGTCCAAAAATATCTAGCAGATATACCCACCCCCCATATTGGCAATGACCGTTTCAATTAACTTTTGAAACAAATAATTGACACATTCGAACATAGTTGTATAAGTACTGTTACACTGTGAATAAAATTTTTATAAGCATTAAGAAAATGTAATTTATGTAATATGTTGAAACCAATCAACCAAAGTTTTAAAAGAAATTAAAACATAAAATTAAATTTCATGCACGTGCGAGATGTTTTATTATACAGAAATACACAATTGCGTAAAGAATTTGAAATACAGTAGAACCTTTCTAACATATCCATGATCAGCACATTTCTGACGAGAATTTTTTTTCCCTCAACCGCGGGCTTTGACGTTTTTTCTTTACTCAAATTCCGTTTCAGCTTTTGGAATCAGAAAAATCTACTATTACAATCTTCAGAAAAAATATTTTTTTCATATCAGCCGAATGCATATGCAAAAAATAAGTAAAGGGATCTTTTTACACGTAACGTTATGTAATTTGGAAAAATTATGGTTTCAAATTAAATTATCTATTATCATATGGATATATACAGTCGATCGCGTTCATAACGTTCCTGCTCATAACGTTTTCCCTCTTAGTACGATTTATTTTCGCGGTCTCAACTCTAAGTAATTCTCATTGAGATTTCCCGTTTAAAGTGTTTTCCCGCTTACAGTATTTTTAAGACAGGTTTTGAAAATTTTACAAGCACGATCCACTGTATATATATATATATATTGGTTTATTAATTTTATTTTAAAGGAAAATATGAATCCAATTACTTAAAGAAGAACATTACTGCTTTAAATACGTCAACTTGGTAAATAACCAAAACTGGATTCATAATCCGAATTGCCTGGGTCCCGAAGATGTCAGATTAGAGAGGTTCTACCACATAAATCAAACGTTAATCAATTTAAAAATGTTTGGTTAATAAATTTCATCAATAAACACATTTCAACATGTACGTAAATAAAAATTAATACTATACTATGTGTGTATATGACTTGCAAACAGTTTCGGGGTTATTAGGCCATGGTCTAGGAGATTTTCTTCTTGACGTTTCGCCCACATCTGTGGCAGCAATCATCTGAGGTTAATTGGACGTAAGTCTCCGCGGCAAGCGAGAAAGGCTTCGTACATCTACTGTCATCGACTTGTTCTCTATATGTGATCGGCCGCAGAAGAACCACATTGGTTGGCTTGTGTGGATGTGTTGTGCGCCGATTGGCTGCAAGTGGTGTCTGGCGACGATTGGCTACTACACGTCATTCGGATGCTTTTTCAAATTGGGAGTATACCTGTAGGATCAACGATTCACCAGTAAAATACCATACGTCCTGTTACCTTCACCCCGTGTGAATCAAATATAATCATAAAATAAAATTATTACAATTTATATTTTTCTTTAGCAATCACTTTATGTGAAATTTGCTAACTTTTTTTTCAGAAAATTGTTTTACAGTTTCCTCGAAATTTATGGTTTTCAATATATCACTTTCGATACACATCAGTGATAACCAGTTTAAGCGCTGCTGTTCCATTGTGCAGCGGAGCTGGTTTTTTATCAATTTAAGTTTTGAGAATGAACGTTCTCCTGTACAGTTGGTGACCATCATGTAAAGAAATATTCTTAATGCAATTTCTACATTGGGAAACACGGATTTCAACTTATCTGAAATTATTTTCTTATATAGTTCAGAGAGAGAGAGTGTGAATCCCAATTTTCATCGTTGCTTATGTAGTATTTTAGATGAACACATTCATTGAAAAGGTAATTTTGATCGAGATCTTGGGGATATCCATTAGCAAGATGTTCACACTTTGTTTGCAGCTCTTTAGCATCGATTTTTTTCAACTCTCCAAAGAAGCAAAATCGATTTCCAATCAATGAATAAGCTTCTGCACGTTTTATCAATTCAGAAGTTAAATAATCTAAAACTGGAAGAAATGAATCTACCTTAAATTTTTCACTTGCACTTAAACATATCTCATCTTCTCCTCCATCATATCTAGTGAGTCGTACACTTCGCTTTCTCTCCCTCTTTTTTATGTAACTATAATCTAAATCTGGACATCTACTTCTAGATTTTAATTCATATTCACTAAACTTATCCCTGATTTCTTGGAGATATATTTTCAGAGACTCCAAAAGATTCACAGCAGTAAGTATATTTACATCCTTTGACTGTAAAATATTACTTTGTTCATTCTTTCAAGAATGTCATTCCAAAGAATTACCAGGAAAATCATATCCAGGCTCTCCATTTTCTTGCGTAGTCCTGCTGCATCTACTCCTGCATTCACTTCCTGTTGGGCATCCGTTGATATAGAATCAAGTGCATGGCCAATTTTCTCAAAACTTTCACAGAGAACATGAACAGCGTCAAAATGTGATGACCATCTTGTGTCCGACAGATGCTTTACAACCAGAGATTTTCCTATTGATGAAACTAGAGTATTCCACCAATGCGTCGAGACGGAAAAAAAATGAATACAGGCGCTGAATGAAATCAAAAAACTTTACAGATTGCAGAGAACTCTCTACCGCTTCAACTCCAATCAAATTCAGGCTGTGCCCAGCACAAGGGACATAAATAGCAAATTCATTAAGCTCTTTGACACGTGCTTGCAACCCAGTGTAGCGTCCAGACATATTTGATGCGTTATCATACGATTGGCCTCGGCAGTTTGATAGCAGAATTTCGTTCTTGTCGAGAAAACTTATGACAGTTTCAGTAAAAGCTTCGGCACCGTGATCAAATATCGGAATGAATTTTAAAAAACGTTCCACAGGTTCCCATCCTTGAATATATCTAACAACAAATGTTAGTTGATCGACATGTGAAATGTCTGGAGTGGAATCCACACTTATTGTGTGAATATATAATACTTAGAATCTTTTATTTCTTTAATAAGAATTACACTGAGAACGTGTTGTCCCATCAATTCCAAAAATTATTCACAAATATTTGCTGATAGGTATGATGGATTTCCTTTTCCCCGATTTCCATACAGCCTCAAATGCTCTTTCAGAAAAGGGTCAAATTCACTCAAGTATTCTTGACATTCCACAATCCTGGATCAGTCTGTTGAGTAGTAACATCTTTCACCGATATAAATGATGACTCCTCTCGTGAGATTTCTTGAGCAGAGTGAATTGGTACTGAAACTATAAGACTATTTTCTTCAATTGGGGAAATGGGTGTAACAATAGATGTGGTACTGGTAGATGAAGGGGAACTCGAATTCAGTCAACATTTTAATTTTGGAAGTTTATTAATTTTTTCTTTTTTCTCTGCTGCTGTTTTCCTCTTCGTCGCACCACTCAAAAAGTTATGTTTTATTTTCGTTGAGAGATATATTATAACAACATTTAAAAAATTTAAAAAAAAACTGATTTTTTTTAAATGGACTTGTAGATAGAGCAGGAGATGGAATCTGCTCAAATGAATATTAAGAACTGATAAAGGCATGCCACATACACACACACCAAGAAATATTTTCAGTATTTCTGAGGAAAAAAAAGCCCTATTATGTACTAAGAGTATGGGGGGGGGGCGGTGTGGCTGTTTTTCTTTATTGAATTTCGCGGTACATTGAGCAAAGAAAGCTGAAATAGAGAAAGCACCACAGAGATACGAGATACTAAAAATTCTCACCGCCTAATCCTTTTACATCTCCCGAAAACAAAAATCCATGAATACAATCAATGTTCTTCCTCAGGGAAAGCAAGAGGAGACAAAAATAGATTTTAAAAAATATGATGTGGCAAGGGATAGAGGCCTCAAGGGGACAAGCATTCTTTGTTTACTCCTAATGCTGATAGAGAAGGGACCATAGCAAGTGGTGGGGAGAGGGGAGAACATATTCGCCTCCTATTACCGTGAACCTCCTCCCATTTTCAAAATGTCCGAATTTTTTTTTTTTTATTCAGTTGTTGGAACCATTCTCATCTCTTAGTAGAAAAGAGCTATTCTTTGGAATGGGGACACTAGTCAAAGTTTGATCTGTTTGGTCTCGCCCATTGTGAATCGAATTCCCTTAGGAAAAAGCCACTTTTCGTCATAGCTAGTCTACGAATGCCGCATGTACACAAGAAACAGCTCCAGATGGTCGCCAATTGCTTTGTTAATGATTAGATGCCGAATGGAGAGAGTATACCAAAGCTATTTTCGCCAGAGTCGTTTTCAGTGAGTACACTACGGGCAATACAAGTGTGGCCTTCATTATAATGAGGATGCCTTTTGGCAATACAAACGCGACGCCACAAACAATTGCAGAAGGGATTCAAGTTTTTTTTTTCTTTTTTGGGACATTTATTTATACAATATAGTCCTGTCATGATTATGAAGTAATTCCCCCTGAACGTGAGGCCCGGGTGGGCCTATGCATTAAGACGGCCTTGTTCACACGTACATGGGCACAGCAAATACTACTGGCTGGCTATCACATTAAGTAAGGAAATGTTTGGCAACAAAAAGATGGGGAGGGAGTAGAACACCTTCTCTAGCCTCCTACATAGTCTTGCAACCGGACAACGATAACTTATTTTTGTTCCTGTAGATTTTATTAACCCTTACAGTGGCAATTCCGAGATATCTCATCAAATTTTATCTGCTTGATTTTGGTCACCCTGAAATATTTCGGGTTCTTAACACGCAGTTATTATGCGGATCAGGAAAATTTTAAAAACCATTCAAAGGGTCAAACCTTGGCTTCAGAATATGTGCAAGACGGAAAGAAACGATAACATTATCAACAGTCCTATTGTAACGTATCGGGATCCAATCCCTCTATGTTACTGGTGATCTTGTCGTTATGTGGGAAATTCCTTCTTATTTTAGACCCCAGGGACCTCTCAGTTACCGGAAACCCCCTGAGGACCTGCTGGCAAACTGGTAAGGGCCAGAATGTTTGCTTAGTTTGGCAGGTGGGGTCTTTTGGCTGTCCAACGAGAACGGGCCAGAGGTCGGGCTACTGATGTGCCATATAAATTAATTTGCCTCACGACGATGATGTCGCTATTTTCGTGGAGGGGTCTGGTTTTAATTCTGTGTAGGTTGGCCGAGGCTTAAGGGTTCGTCCTGAAAAATATTTTTATTTCCATTAAAGAACCTCCCGGGGTAGTTATTGCAAGTCTCGCTATGTGAAAAACATAGAGTTGTACTCACTTGTTTTCGGCGGGGGGCTACAGACCTCCATCGAAACATTTCATTTCTTTTGTGTTATTTGCTTAATGTTTACATAGTCGGGAGAGTCTGATCAGCTCTCCGGATTGTGTCATGTTGCCAGATTTACGATGTGATATTTTCTTTGTGATGTTTATTATTTATTAACGCATGAGTATGAAAATGAAATATTTTTGTTGAGGCGAAAAGGCCTTGTGAGGACATGTGGTCCTAAAATCTTATGAAATGGGTGTATAAATTCCTCCCTCTTTGGCTAACACTTGCGCTCTTCTCCCTTTGTTGTGTTCATTCAACTGAAGCCCTCTAGTTGGACGGTTCTCTGTCTTGCTACCATATCATTTGGCCTTAGGCTGGGAAAATGATCCAATAGTTATTCAAAATGAAATAGTTTAAAGTGTCTGAATTTGTTTCCCGGCAGGTCCGGAATGGAAAGCATTATTTTACCTTCATAGTCAAAAATACTTCATTGCTGATGATAGACGGAAAATAACGTAGCGGCTGGCCTTGTCAAGACTACGTGCAGTAATGTAACATCTTGGAGATCCGGCCCTCAACCGAGAGGCCCCTGGTGGAATAGATCCGGCTCTCAACCGAGAGACCTCTGTTGGTACTGACGGGGCTACGGTGCACCGAAGTGACTATGAACGTTAGACGTCCAATTGGCATATAAGATTGACTATTGATGACCATAAACCGGCGAGACCATATCTTTTTGTCTATGTTGAATTAATCTAGTGTTAAAATTATGTAACTTATACATTCGAACCTAATAAATAATATTTTCATGCAAAAGTTTATTTGTGATAATTTTCCACTTGTTTGCTACTACAATTACTGGATATTTCGAACCGGGCAAGCAACTCCCATAAGGGACGTTGCACTATTAACTATAAACAATATTTTTTCCCATATTATGGTATTGGTCCGTTCCATACTTTGCAGAAGTGATAACAATGCTCGAATAACTATAATATCCATGATTCACTCATTTTGGCTAAAAACTTACCTGCACCCAAAAACTCCATCCTTTCGTCAAAACGTATTCAATCGACGAGTTTTCCCCGATACTCGCTAAAATGGCAACCAGAATGGCGACAATAACTACAAAAAGAGAAAGTAGAATGTCAGTGTGGAATTGATCTACTATTCGTGTGAAGACAAATGCTAATGTTTTCACCAATGCAAGATGATGGAAATTTTATTGAAACATTCTTTTCATTGTATTTATTATAAGTCACAAAAAAAAATTGAAACAACAAATTCAAATAAAAATATTGGTTAAGGATGAAATTCCAGTTCTCTCTTTACGATATATTTTGAAACGCAAGTTTTTTTTTTACACTTTTTAGAAAGAACTTTTCACCTTGATCGATTTTGTGACATTTCTTTTAACAAAAAAAAAAGTCTAAAACATTGAGCTGATAAAACGCGCATTTCAGTCATCTTGAAAAATCACCATCAACCATTTTCAATCATCTGGTGGATGAAGGTGTCCTAAATTGTTCACCTTACTCTGATTCTTCCGACATCCAGTTGACTCCAGCCACTTTTCGGATCGATCCATCTTGTTTGGAGACGCCTTCTCGGACGTTTAACACCACGGGAGTAACAATCCAGAATACTTGTGGTTCATCTGTTGTCATGTCTTCTTGCAATATGTCCAGCCCATTTCCATTTTAAACGTTCAATTCTTTCTATATCTATCAGGGCCGGATCTAGACATTTTACAAGTGTAAGTGAATGATATTTTGGCGTCCCCCCCCCCAATCATAGGAAATTGTTGATGGGCAAATATTCTGCAAAGAATAATAATAATTAAAAAAAAAAATTCAATATCCATAGGTTCCCCAAGAACATTAACGGCCGATAGCAAAACTATAACTATCGATAAATATGGAACGGATTGGATTTTGATGGCGCAAGTGCCAATTACGTCAAGTTGCGCCAAAACTGATGAGAACCATGTAAAGATAACATAAAACTTGTTCTTGTCATGTCAAAATGAAAAAGTATGCCTGAAATATAAAACAATGACGTAGATTGTATAAACTATGATTTGTCATATAAATTAAAGGCCTTGATGAATTTAAAAATGCGAGATGCATCGCTATGGTAATTAAAAATGTCATGAAGTGAAAGATGACTCTGACCAAAAGCGGTCGTGAAATGATGACGATGATGTGAACAAGTAAAAGCATGAGCAATGGTCAATGGTAATAACATATATGATTGTGTGAGGCGACTGTGTCCTATGCGTAACCGGGCAAGCAGAACTTCCTCCTTTCTGTTAGTTCTGCAGCTCGAACGCCAATGGCCAAGTGTGGGCTTGATGGCTGTAGTTTATTATTTATACTAAACACTATAATGCACTAACACTAATACTTATACTAAAACGTATAAAAAGGAACATGAAACATAAAACAATGACATAAATTGTAAAAACTATAATTTGTCGTATAAACCAATGGCCTTCATGAATTTAAAAATGCGAGATGCATCGCTTTTGTCATTTAAAATGTCATGAACTGAAAGATGACTCTGACCAAAAGCGGTCGTAAAATGATGACGATGATGTGAACAAGTAAAAGCATGAACAATGGTCAATGGACTTTGATAATGAGGGCAATCTGGTTGACTCTCTCCTAATAACAAATATGATTGTGTGAGGCGACTGTGTCCTATGCGTAACCGGGCAATTTCCTCCTTTCGGTTAGTTCTGCAGCTTGAACGCCAAAGGCCAAGTGTAGGCTTGATGGCATGAAGTTTATTATTTATTTGATTGTTCCAGTGCTCCTGCCAGCGGCGATGCATCACTTCCCGGAGGATTGAGAAGTGGTCACTGGCAGGTACCAAAAGGTTATTGTCAATGTTAGTTGTTGTTCGAGCTGCGGTGTCTGCTTTTTCGTTGCCCGGTATTCCTACATGACCTGGTACCCAGTAAAATTTTACTGTAGTACCATAATGAGTGAGGTAATGTAATTCATGAAAAATGGCATGAATGAAAGGATGAGTGTGAAAACTAAAGGAACACAGTGCTTGCAATGCGCTGAGAGAGACGCTATAAATGATGCATCGTCTGTGGCGTTTGCATCTTATATGACGTAGAGCCAGGAGGATTGCGTACAGCTCCGCCGAATAAATAGAGAATGTGTTGTAAAGTTTGAAAGATGTCTCCTAACAGCAGATGTAGGCACAACCGACATGCCCAGGGCTCTTAGAGCCGTCTGTATATATGGGGAAGTACCTATTGTACCTACCCCTGTGCCTAAAGACATCTGCTGTGGTGGCTCTAGAGTAAGATGATAATGAAAGAGAGACATCTGGCAGAGACTGCTCCCATGGTGCCAGTTGCCTAGCAACTGGGACCACACGACTGATGTCTAATTCTAGTTCTTCCACAAGTGCCCTCATACGAAGACCGTAAGATGGAACACATGAAAGGCGAGCAGCAAAAAGTCTATGAAATGGGAGATTAAAAATGACACGAAGTGGATGATCTGGAAAAGATTTCATCTTGATATAATATTTCAAGGAAAGTTGCTTGCGTCTTGATGTCAGTGATGGCTCGTTGCATTCGACATACAGGCTCTCCATTGGAGACGTCCGGAAAGCTCCAGAACAAATCCGCAGGGCGAGATGGTGGACTCGGTCGAGCACACTCAAATAGCTCCGAGGTGCCGACCCATATACAATGAAGCTGAAGTCGAGCTTCGATCTTATTAGAGCTTTATATAAGTGAAGGAGCGACTTACGGTCAGCTCCCCACGATGTAGAAGAGATTACCTTGAAGAGGTTCATTGTCTTCATGCAACAAGCTTTTAGTTGCACAATTTGAGGTTTGAAAGTGAGTTTATTGTCAAATGTGATGCCGAGGAATTTGGTATTTTCTACTATTGGTATTTGATTATTGTTTAGGAACAATTGTGGGTCATCATGAATGTCTCGACGGCGACATAAGTGCACAGCGAAAGTCTTGTCGGCAGAGAAACAGAAGCCATTATCGTCAGCCCACATGCTGATCCTGTTGAGAGCGGTTTGCAATTGTCTCTCGGCTGACCTCACATTCACTGAATGATACGATATCAACAGATCATCCACGTAGAGTGCGCCAGTGACGGACAACGGGAGTTGGTTCAACACCCCGTTGAGTCTTAAAATAAAAAGTGTTACACTTAAAATGCTACCTTGAGGTACACCTTGTTCTTGAATTTGGGGAGCTGATAATGTGCTTCTAATCCGTACCTGGAAGATGCAGCGAGCAAGAAAGTTTTCAATGAAAATGGGCAAGTTGCCCCGCAAGCCGCAATTATAGAGGTCGGAAAGAATTCCGTGCCTCCAAGTAAGGTCGTAGGCCTTTTCTATGTCGAAAAATATGGCTAGCATATGCTCCCTCTTCACAAATGCTTGTCTTATTGATGTCTCAAGGCGTAACAAATTGCATGTTGTTGACCTGAACCGTCTAAAGCCGCTTTGATGTTTCGATAAAATATTGTTAACCTCAAGGTTGTGCATAAGGCGATAGTTGACCATGCGTTCCATGAGCTTACATAAACAACTGGTCAAAGCAATAGGTCTGAAACTGTTCGGTTGTTGAGGATTTTTGCCAGGCTTCGGGAATGCAAGAACTATGGCTGCTCGCCAGGTGTCAGGAAATCAATGACTAGCCCAGATCCGATTAAATAATATGAGTAAATGTGAGAGTGATTCAGGTGAGAGATGCCGAATTATGGAGTAATGAATGGCATCTGGCCCTACAGCTGAGTCAGGACTTCGCTGCAAGGCCGTCGTCAGTTCATGGTGAGTACAATGAATGGGTGGGTGAACAATGAATTGTACCCCTCCGGTGTAAAAGGCCAGAAGATGTACGATGTACGTTCGGCTGATGATTTAATGGGAGGAAACGATGGGGGATAGTTCGCATCACTGGAGACAGCGGCGAAATGGGTGGCGATGGTGTCTGCAATATCCCTCACATCGCTAATGATAGTGCCATAGGTATTTGAAATGGTGAGAGGATGAGACTGATAATGACCATTGATTTTTCGGATCATGTCCCAAATAATTTTGGATGAAGTTGATGAATTGATTCCCGTGGTAAACTTTTGCGAGGACTCACGTTGAGCCTGGTGCCTGGTTCTGCTCGCTATCGCCTTCGCTTTTAAAAATGCCAACCTATTATCATATCATATCAACTTATATCATATTAGTAGGGTACCGCCGGAACCTACTCCATGCTTTCTTTTGTGCTTTAATCAGGAGACTACATTCGTGGTTCCACCAAGGTTTCGAAAATTTCGGAAGTTTCGAGGAGATTTTCGGAATTGTTTCATTTGCTGCAGAGATCATACAATTGGTCACAATGTCGACACAGTGGTCGACGTCGGGTTGCGAGACCATATCCTCACATCGCTGATGATAACGACCATTGATTTTTCGGATCCGGTCCCAAATAATTTTGGATGAAGTTGATGAATTGATTCCCGTGGTAAACTTTTGCCAGGACTCATATTGAGCCTGGTTCTTCTCGCTATCGCCTTCGCTTTTAAAAATGCCAACTTATTATCATGGGTAGGGTACCGCCGGAACCTACTCCATGCTTTCTTTTGCACTTTAATTCTAAGACTACATTCGTGGTTCCACCAAAGTTTAGGAAGTTTCAAGGAGATTTTCGGAATTGTTTCATTTGCTGCAGAGATCATACAATAGGTCACAAGGTCGACGTCGGGTTGTGAGACCATATCCTCCGTGATTTCTGCCCATCGGGCGGCCACAAGCTTCCACCGAGGGGGTCCCTCAGGTATGCTATGGCGTCGATCAAGGCCCTTAACCACTAGAGGGAAATGATTGCTCCCGTGGAGGTCTGAATCAACCGACCAGAACCAGTTGGGCAAGAGTGAAGGTGAACATAACGATAAATCTATTGCAGTGAAACTATTGTTTCTGGCATGGAAATGAGTGAAACTACCATCATTCATGGTGGCGAGGCCCATGTCGTCTAACAGCCGTTCCACCATTTCCCCACGAGGGGTATTGCTGTTAGAACCCCAAATCATGTTATGAGCATTGAAGTCTCCAAGAAGAAAAAATTGTGGTGGTAATTGATCATCAGATCTTCTAGATCTCTCTGTAAGATGGTGTCATTTGGTGATGGTGGTCTGAATCAACCGACTAGAACCAGTTGGGCAAGAGTGAAGATGAACATAACGATAAATCTATTGCAGTGAAACTATTGTTTCGGGCTTGGAAATGAGTGAAATTTTATCTATCAGAAATTACTCAAAAGCAAAAGACAATGTGGGGGCATAGTGCAATATTTTATTGATAAGAATTCCATGAAAGATGTCCAAAATGAAAAAAATTGATAGGTATTACACACTTTGGGGTTGATACGCTATATTATACTTACTGTGACAAAAATTATTTTTGTATCATTCTGGAATTATCAACAAAGTTTTTATTAGAGATAAATGATTACCATGTATCTGGTTACATGGGCATTGAAAAAAGTACAAAAAGTGCATTCAGGTTGGCTATTGGCCTGGAATCAGGAAAGATGTTAAAGTTGATGTTTTAAGTTGCCCGCATGTAAATTTGATAATTAGAAGAAATGTGCGGGTACTGTGGTGTCATCTTCTGTAAATTATCCTGGTGAGGTTGTAAGAGTCGATACAATTGGGCGTTTTCCCATTTCCTCCACAAGGAATATACATCTTCTAGTCATTGTGGATTATTACACTAAATGGGTCGAATTATTTCCTTTCAGGAGAATTAGATTCAGTAATTAGCAAGATATTTGTCAACGATTATTGCACCAAGCATGGTTTCCTTAAGAACCTTGTGCAAGATAATTTAAGTCATGAAGGAGATGTGCAATGTTTCCAACAACGGTTTACCACACCATATCATCCCCAATCTATTTTAACAGAATTAACAAAACATAAGAAATAATCTGTTTTTAGTTATGTCAATATAACCATAAGTCATGGGACAAACATGTATCATTCTTTGGTTTGGCTCTATGTACAGCACCATCAGAAGCCACTGATCTTATACTGTTCAGGTTGTTTCTGGAACAAGAATTAGCTTTATCTTTCCACTTGATAATGAACACCCCATTTGGAAAGGACTAGCCTACCCCGAAAACTTGCCCAACAGGTCAAACAAACAGCCAAGGAAAAAAAAAAACCGTTGACAGAGATATTGTAATGGGTGTAGAATTCGGCACAAGTTCCCCGTGGGAGATTTGGTACTAGTACGTGTAACAATAGTTGGGAACTCCTGGGAAATTTGCCAGACCCACCTCTATTTTTCAGTTTTGAAACATGTTATATATTTGTAATTTTATAAAAGAAATTGTTATATTGTCTTCTTACCTCTCATAACCGTGCACGGTTAGATAAAAATCTGTGATATTCTCATTATTCATAAACTGAAAAAAAAATATGCGATCTTGATCACATTGCCATTTTGTTTGTTACTGTTGCCACTTTGAATTTTGAAAAAAAAAACTTTACATTACCAAGGTCATTGTTTATGCAAATTTGTTATATTTTTCTATATTGGTCATGTTCTGATAAACTTTCTCTGAGATGGTCGGTCCTTGGAGTTCGGCTGTACCACACTTCCTTTATTCTGGTGAGTCGTTCCTCCTTCCTTCTAGCAGTATGCTGACTTCATAGTAACAAGTTCAATAGTGCTGTGCACGTCCCCGGCTGGATCCAGAGTGATTAGGATGCTGATGTGAACATGTTTTTAGATAAATGTGAAATTTATTTTCTTTTGTATCACGTTCCCAATAAAGCAGAACTTATGGTGAGTGCTTTTTGAGGGAAGGGCTCAATCATGGTGGAAAAATATTGGAGTTAAAGAATGTGATACAGGGAAATAATTTGTGATAATTTCCCTGCTCAATTTAACTGTAACTGCAAGTTGTTATGTGGGAACACTACGCTGTTTTGGTGCACAATAAGGTGTTTGGCGAGATAGAATGAGACCTCCAGGAAGAAGCCGTAACACAGAGACAGAGTGACAAGAAACTTCGAAGCGCGCGGACACCCCTGCCTGGCGGCGGTAAGTTAATTACTGACTCCTTCCTCTTCACTACTTGCCACCTCGCGTAATTAAATGATTATGTAAATTGTAAATTCTAAGAAGTGTAATGAATGTTGGATTAAATAACGATGGTAATGAAACTGGAGTTAAGTACTTTATTTTAATCGTAATCTTGTCTAATTTTAACTGATACAACCGGCCTTTGTATCAAATGGAAAAAAATCCATGATCTAGAATCTTGGAATAGGTTTAAAAAATTGTTACTTGAAACTTTTTCACCTTTTCACACACGCATGAAAACTGCACAGGTCTTGTGATCTCAAGTGTATGTAAAAACTCTCTTTTTGACTTTGTATTTGGAAAATTTGTAATTTTCTTTGGAACAAAAAATGAATAGAAAAAAATGGTCAAAATTTAAGGATTTGTTTCGTGATAGACAACGTAGAACTCAGGTCATTGAACATAAAATTTGTACACAGGGTAGTCCTGTATTTTGACCATCCTTTCCACTCTGCCGGTGGAAGAAGCAGTTGGTGGAGTACCAGGTTAAACAGATGTTAGAGAACGGCATCATAGAGGCGGCTTCCACCGACCGGAGTTCTGCGTGTTGTAACATGATGACCTGGGATCCTTCACAAAGTCTTTCATTTCAAATTAATTCTAGTTTAGGCCCCAGGGACCTCAAGTTACCAGAAACCAACTGAGGTACCCGCTGTCATTCTGGTTCAGGCCAGTTATGTTCACTAAGTCTGGTAGTCTGGGTGGGTCTCCTGGCTGTCAGGCGAGAACGGGACCAGAGGTCGGGCTACTGATGTCCCACATAAATTCTGCTTACACCCGTGTGAAGGATCCTGGAGCTTGTCATATTGCCTTCCTCTCCCGATCTTAGGGTCCCGCGGGTCGCTGGTGGGAGTCGTTGTCTAACTCTGTATAAAGAATATGAAAATATAATTGTGCAATATTTAAAAATTGTGATAAATATTTTGCAATATAATTATACAAGAAAAATGTGCAATGTTTTTAACTTCATGCTGTCTGTGGGCTGCAGACTACTTTATCGTTAATAGCCTTATGATGAAAAAAATCAATGTGCAATAAGCTTGGTGTTGCGGATTGGATTGGATTGGATTGGATTTTGAATTTTTTGGCGCAAGGACCAATTTGGCCAAACTGCGCCAAAACATGACACAAAAATAAGAAAAATGTCCTTTTGTCGTGTCAAAAAACTAAAACATATAAAAAGGAAAACAAACGTAAAACAATGACATGAATTGTAAAACTATAATTTGTTATAAAAACCAATGGCTTTGATGAATTTAAAAATGCGAGATGCATCGCTATTGTCATTTAAAATGTCATGATGTGAAAGATGACTCTGACCAAAAGCGGTCGTGAAATGATGACGATGATGTGAACAAGTAAAAGCATGAGCAATGGTCAATGGACTTTGACAATGTGGGCACTGTGGCCGACTCTCTCGTAATAACAAATATGATTGTGTGAGGCGACTGTGTCCTATGCGTAACCGGGCAAGCAGAACTTCCTCCTTTCGGTTAGTTCTGCAACTCGAACGCCAATGGCCAAGTGTGGGCTTGATGGCATGCAGTTTATTATTAACTTGATTGTTCCAGTGCTCCTGCCAGCGACGATGCATCACTTCCCGGAGGATTGAGAAGTGGTCACTGGCAGGTACCAAAAGGCTATTATCAATGTTGGTTGTTGTTGGAGCTGCGGTGTCTGCTTTTTCGTTGCCCGGTATTCCTACATGACTTGGTACCCAGTAAAATTTTACTGCAGTATCATGATGAGTGAGGTAATGTAGTTCATGAAAAATGGCATGAATGAATGGATGAGTGTGAAAAGTCTATATTTCGCTCAAAATCACCACAATGAAGAGCCGAATTTAATAAAACTTAATTGATTGGATTGGATTGGATTTTCAATTTATTGGCGCAAGGACCAATTTGGCCAAACTGTGCCAAAACATGACATAAAAATAAGGAAAATGTCTTTTTGTGATAAAAACACATGATAAAATATTATACAATGCCCATAAAGAATACTTATGGTTGTTTTATTCTAACTATGGATAGCTTCTCGATTTACCCCAACATGTTTATCGTATTTCTTTTTGAATGTGTCAATTGTGTTACAATTTACTACCTCCGGGGGTAAGCTATTCCATTTGTTAACAACCCTATTAAAGAAAAATTCCCTGCGACACCATAACCTTGCATTGCCCCTCACCAATCGATACTGGTGTCCCCTTGTAAAAGCAGTCGATTGGCGGTGTACTAAAAGTTTGAACACTTTGATCATATCTCCTCGACACCTGCGTTCATCCAATGTAAACATATTCAAAAAATGAAGCCTCTCTTCATAACTCAAGCCCTGTGTGCCAATAAGGACACGTGTAGCTCTTCTCTGCACCCCTTCAACCAAGTCTATGTCCCTCTGTAGGTATGGTCTCCAAAACCTTAATAATTACCTTAAAATTGTTTTGTGCACACGATATTTAGCCGAACCAAATATTTGGCAAAAGGGCCGAATATACTGCATAACAGCCAAATATTCGTTCCATCTCCAATTATAACGGCATTTGAGAAAAAATGACTGCTATCTCGGGTAATTCCTACAGATAATGTTAATGAACCCTAGCATGTAACGTCCTCTTATACGACACATTTTCAACTCTTTTGCTCAGGGGGTGTCGGAAGTGTTTGGAACTAGTGGGTGCTCGTTTTCAACTTTAGGTAAGGATTTTGATTGCTGAATCAATTGAGTGGGAGCTCGAGCACCTTTAGCTTTGAGGCCACTGCTTTTGCTCTCATTATTTTTGCATAATGATCCTGTACAGAATTGCTCCATCACACCAAGTTGATATTGAGCTTATCACATAAGAAAAAGTGGGAAAACATGAAAAAAGGCATTTTTTGAAAGGTCTTTTACTCAACAGATGCATTTTTTAATTGACAATTTCTGCACGTGACACATTAGAGCATTTAAGAGATTATGTTCTGAATATAAATTTGTCAGAGTTAAATTTTCTAACAACACCCAGGACTTTTTCAAGTAGATTTTTGTCATTTGTTTGAATGGGCAATCCATTTTTTTTAATGCACTGCTTCTCTATGCAAAATGAATGTTATGACAGAGTTTTCGACTGTATGAAAGTGAGACTAAAGTGTTGTGTATAAAAGTATTAATGAAATATTTATTTCACTGTAAATAATTTGTGTATATATCTGTGAAAGTGGGCAATATGCTTTTTTTTTTCACCCATTTCAAATTCAGAATATATAGTTTGAATGTGTTTCCCATAATACAAACCACCTATGGACCATGTTTCATAAATTTATGATTACTCTTAATATCGTGTTGTATTCATTGGCAAATGAAGTATGATTATGATTGAAAATACATGTGCAGGCTATATGAAAAAGAAATAGGTATCTGTGTGTGTATGGGATTTGATCAAAATTTTATATAGTCGAGATCATAAATTCACTGTTATGAGGTGTGTGTTTTTTAATTCATGGGAAATACACTATACTTTACGTTCATAAACTATTTTTTTTCAAAAAGTGTCTGTTTATTTTTGCTGAAATGCTTTATTTAAATGAAGAAAAAACATGAAAAAAATTAAGTTAGAATGTAACTTTTTTTTAAAAAATAAGGAAGGCACAGCTACGCGATATTTGCCTGTTAAAAGGAATGACAAATTTTATAGTTAATATTACGGAAAGCATAAGGTTCAGGGATAGAGAGCGCGCAGACGATGCTCCGACCATCGGCCTCTTTGTATGACGTCATCGAAACGCACAAGCAGGCCCGGTAGAATAGAGACGGCCTTGGTTGACTCAACACCACACTAGAAATAATGCCTCGGAACTGGAATGTGACGTCAGCACGAATTGGCTCAGAGGAAGATGCATTGGTGTCGATCGGCTTCACTGCAAGACTTTTCCCTCTCCTTTTTCAAAATACGTTAGTGCATATTTTTTTTTTGCTTTTTAGAATTGCTATAGATTTCAAGGGATTATTAATTTTGCGGTAAATTTAAAAATAACAGTAAAGTGAGACCTCGCTGCAATGATACTCGATATAACCCTCCAAAACAATTTTGAAATCTGGTTTGGAATTACCTATATATAGTCTAATTAAAAAATGTTTTCCTCTCAAAAAAATATTCTTCACTATGATAAATCCATCTACTATAACGATAATTTTTGAAATGGCAGGACCATCTATATTTCGCTCAAAATCACCACAATGAAGAGCCGAATTTAATAAAACTTAATTGATTGGATTGGATTGGATTTTCAATTTATTGGCGCAAGGACCAATTTGGCCAAACTGCGCCAAAACATGACATAAAAATAAGGAAAATGTCTTTTTGTCATGTCAAAAAACTAAAACATATAAAAAGGAACATGAAATGTAAAACAATGACATAAATTGTAAAAACTATAATTTGTCATATAAACCAATGGCCTTGATGAATTTAAAAATGCGAGATGCATCGCTATTGTCATTTAAAATGTCATGAAGTGAAAGATGACTCTGACCAAAAGCGGTCGTAAAATGATGACAATGATGTGAACAAGTAAAAGCATGAGCAATGGACTTTGATAATGAGGGCACTCTGGTTGACTCTCTCGTAATAATAAATATGATTGTGTGAGGCGATTGTGTCCTATGCGTAACCGGGCAAGCAGAACTTCCTCCTTTCGGTTAGTTCTGCAGCTCGAACGCCAAAGGCAAAGTGTAGGCTTGATGGCATGAAGTTTATTATTAGTTTGATTGTTCCAATGATCCTGCCAGCGGCGATGCATCACTTCCCGGAGGATTGAGAAGTGGTCACTGGCAGGTACCAAAAGACTATTATCAATGTTGGTTGTTGTTCGAGCTGCGGTGTCTGCTTTTTTGTTGCCCGGTATTCCTACATGACCTGGTATCCAGTAAACTTTTACTGCAGTACCATGATGAGTGAGGTAATGTAGTTCATGAAAAATGGCATGAATGAATGGATGAGTGTGAAAAGTGAAGGAACACATAGAGAGTCGCTATAAATGATGCATCGTCGGTGGCGTTTGCGTCGTATATGACGTAGAGCCTGAAGGATTGCGTACAGTTCTGCCGAATAAATAGAAAATATATCGGGAGGTTTGGAAGATGTCTCCTCACAGCAGATGCAGACACAACCGACATGCCCAGGGCTCTTGGAGCCATCGGTATATATGGGGAAGTACCTATTGTACCTACCCCTGTGCCTGAAGAATATCTGTCGATATATGACGTCTGCTGTGGTGGCTCTAGGGTATAATGATAATGAAAGAGAGACATCTGGCAGAGACTGCTCCCATGGTTCCAGTTGCCAAGCAACTGGGGCCACACGACTGATGTCTATTTGTATTTCTTCTACAAGTGCCCTCATACGAAGACCGTAAGATGGAACACATGAAGGTCGAGCAGCAAAAAGTCTATGAAATGACGGATTGAAAATGACATTATGAAGTGGATGACCTGGCAAAGACTTCATTTTGATATGATATTTCAAAGAAAGTTGTTGGTGTCTTGATGTCAGTGATGGCTCGTTGCATTCGACATAGAGGCTTTCCATGGGAGAAGTTCGGAAAGCTCCAGACCAAATGCGGAGAGCGAGATGATGAATTGGGTCGAGCACACTCAGATAACTCCGAGGTGCTGACCCGTATACAATGGAACCGTAGTCGAGCTTTGATCGTATTAGAGCTTTATATAAGTGGAGGAGCGACTTACGGTCTGCTCCCCATGATGTAGAAGAGATGACCTTCAAGAGGTTCATCGTCTTCATGCAACGAGCTCTCAACTGTGAAATATGAGGTTTAAATGTAAGTTTCTTGTCAAATGTAATGCCGAGGAATTTTGTATTCTCTACAATAGGTATTTGACTATTATTTAAAAATAATTGTGGGTCATCATGAAGCTCACGACGCCGGCAAAAATGCACAGCGACGGTTTTGTCAGCGGAGAAAGAGAAGTCGTTATTATGAGCCCACTTGCTGATCTTGTTGAGTGCGGTTTGTAATTGTCTCTCGGCTGACCTCATATTCACTGATTGATATGATATCAACAGATCATCCACGTATAGTGCGCCAGTGACTGACAACGGGAGTTGGCTCAACACCCCGTTGAGTCTTAAAATAAAAAGTGTTACACTTAAAATGCTACCTTGAGGTACAACTTGTTCTTGGATTTGGGGAGCTGATAATGTACTTCCGATCCGTACCTGGAAGATGCGTCGAGCGAGAAAGTTCTTAATGAAAATAGGCAAGTTGCCCCGCAAGCCGCAATTATAGAGGTCGGAAAGAATTCCGTGCCTCCAAGTACGGTCGTAGGCCTTTTCTATGTCGAAAAATATGGCTAGCATATGCTCCCTCTTCACAAATGCTTGTCTTATTGATGTCTCAAGGCGTAACATATTGCATGTTGTGGACCTGAACCGTCTAAAGCCGCTTTGATGTTTAGATAAAATATTGTTAACCTCAAGGTAGTGCATAAGGCGATAGTTGACCATGCGTTCCATGAGCTTACATAAACAACTGGTCAAAGCAATAGGTCTGTAACTGTTCGGTTGTTGAGGATTTTTGCCAGGCTTCGGGAATGCAAGAACTATGGCTGCTCGCCAGGTGTCAGGAAATGAATGACTGACCCAGATCCGATTAAATAAAATGAGTAAATGTGACAGTGATTCTGGTGAGAGATGCCGAATCATGGAATAATGAATAGCATCGGGCCCTACAGCTGAGTCAGGACTTCGCTGCAAGGCCGTCGTCAGTTCATGAAGGGTGAACAATGAATTGTACCCCTCCGGTGTAAAAGGCCGGAAGGTGTACGATGTACGTTCGGCTGATGATTTAATGGGATGAAACGATGGGGGATAGTTCGCATCACTGCAGACAGTGGCGAAATGGGCGGCGATGGTATCCGCAATATCCCTCACATCGCTGATGATAGTGCCATTGGTGTTTAAAATGGTGATTGGATGAGACTGATAATGACCATTGATTTTTCGGATCCGGTCCCAAATGACTTTAGATGAAGTAGATGAATTGATTCCCGTGGTAAACTTGTGCCAGGACTCGCGTTGAGACTGGCGCCTGGTTCTTCTCGCTATCGCCTTTGCTTTTAAAAATGCCAACTTGTTGTCATGGGTAGGATACCGCCGGAACCTACTCCATGCTTTCTTTTGTGCTTTAATCGTAAGATTACATTCGTGGTTCCACCAAGGTTTAGGAAATTTAGGAAGTTTCGAGGAGACTTTCGGTATTGTTTCATTGGCTGCTGAGATCATACAACTGGTCACAAGGTCGACACAATGGTCGACGTCGGGTTGCGAAACCATATCCTCCGTGATTTCTGCCTTGACCGTGAAGTCTGCCCATCGGGCGGCCACAAGCTTCCACCGAGGAGGTCCCTCAGGTATGCTATGGCTTCGATCAAGGCACTTAACCACTAGAGGGAAATGATTGCTCCCGTGGAGGTCTGGATCAACCAACCAGGACCAGTTCGGCAAGAGTGAAGGTGAGCATAATGATAAATCTATTGCAGTGAAACTATTGTTTGGGGCATGGAAATGAGTGAAACTGCCATCATTCATGATGGTAAGGTCCATGTCATCTAACAATCGTTCAACCATTTCCCCGCGAGGGGTGTTGCTGTTAGAACCCCAAATCATGTTATGTGCATTGAAGTCTCCAAGAAGAAAAAATGGTGGTGGTAATTGATCAATCAGTTGTTCTAGATCTCTCTGTAAGATGGTGTCATTTGGTGGCAAATAAATGGAACAGATGGTAACTCTTAGGCCTGTAGAGATTTCCACCGCGATGGCTTGCAGGTTCGTGCGCAGCGTTAGAACGCGCGACGACACGTGATGTGGAACCAGCAGAGCAACACCGCGGCAGGCTCTACTCCCGTCATCGTAGTCAATACGAAACAGGGAATGTCGCCTAATGTTACATGTCTCCGAGGGCTTCGTGAAAGTTTCCTGGAGTGCCACGCAAACAGGATGATAGCGATTGATTAAATCCTTTAGATCTTCGTAATTAGATCTAAGACCACGAATGTTCCATTGAATAATGTTGGCCATAAATTTTAAATGGATGTAGACGGTTCAAGGTCCTTGAACTTATTTCGGTCTAATTTCCGGCGAGTACCACCGGATTCTGGCGGATTATCGAGATCCATGTCACCAATTGATTTGTCATCAAGCAGTGACATGTTTTGTACTGTAGGGTTCTTCTTTGCTCTCTGAATGGCTTTTCTTGAATATCCGGTCTTGAATAGTTTTATTTTAGATTTATTTCCAGCATTGATTTTTGGCTTAGTAGCTGTAGTTACTTTGAATGTGTTCGCTGTTGCTTTTCCTGCTTCTTCGGAGGTGGTGGACTCCTTCCGTATTCCAGCAGAGCAACAGCAGCCACAACTATTACATGGTTGGTTAGATGATGTTTGAGTGGATGTATCAGCTATGGGTTCGGTCTGAGTTGTCACAGATGCTTTGGTGACATTGTTAGTCTTATTAGCTGTTGATGGATTTGTTACCATATTAGAGTATGATGTGCTAGCTATTGGAGTTTGGTTAGGGATTACACGGCGGCGTGCTTCAATATATGAGATGTTATTAAGGACCTTGATCTTCTGGATCTCTTTTTCTTCATTCCATTTCGGACACTTTCTGTCAAATGCGGAATGGTCGCCACCGCAATTGACGCACTTGAATGGTGAATTAGTGCAGTTGTCCGAAATGTGGTCCCTCTCGCCGCACTTTGCGCAGGTGGGTTGACCACGGCATGCCATTCGTGAGTGACCGAATTTTTGGCAGTTGAAACATCTTACAGGGTTAGGTATGTATGGCCGGATATGGAGGTTATAGTAACCGATTTTGACATCTTTCGGCAATGTTGGGGATGAAAATGTCAGGATTATATTACGTGATGGAGCTAGATTGCCATCTTTGCGGCTCATGATATGTTTGGCAGATGTTACGCCTTGAGACGCTAGCTCCTGAGTTAGTTCATCTTCATCCATGTTAATTAAGTTAGGGTCTGAGATGACACCACGTGAATAATTCAGCGTGGGGTGGATTTTGATTGTTATGGGAATGTCCCCGAGAGATGTGAGCTTTTGAATGAGTTCGGCTTGTTTGGGAGTGTTAGTTTCGACGAGAAGGTCTCCTGAACGGAGAGCCTTCACTGATTTCAGAGTTCCAACTGCGCCATAGAGAGCTTTATCAATCAAGAATGGTGATACTTTTGACAGCTGTTTATTGGTATCAGAGCTATGCAAGAAGAAGAATGAGACAGATGACAGATTTGAAGAAGCGGTTTCTGTGACAATTGTTTCACTTAGAGTAGTTCTTTGACGTTTTGGTGCATTTTTTGTTTTTCCCATATTTGAATGGGTATTGTTCCACTCCCACGCACCATGCCCACCATGGAGCCCTACGAGGGGACGCGCACACGTAACCGGTGAAGGTTAGTAGCAACGTCAGGTTAGGTGGGAGCTATACACCACCAAAGCAGGCGAGCAGACGCGTTCAAGATCCAAGATCGTCGTGAAGCAGCACCAACAAACCTCAACGACGTCCGGCAGGCCCGGCCCCTCTACCTGCCCAGTAGTGTAACCCCTTCAGCCACCGAGGCGACCACAGCCGATTGACCTGGACGGGGCTAATCCAAGCCTCCCGTTTCGGCTGAATCCGAGGCCAAAGCTAGCGCATCAGGCTAACCAGGATCCCCATCTCCAGCCTTACGGGTCTCCACGCACGGCAAACACGCAGGTAGACAGCGTCCCGGATGGAGCATATGCTAGAAGCAATGCCCCATCCGGGAGGACCCCTCCCCGCCGGAGCGGGGCCCACAATGAGGGGTTGGACACAGAAGACAAACATGTACAGGACAAAACGAGATGCAAGACATGTACTGCAAGATGTGTAGAAATAAACATGTAATTTGGGCTATTGAAGGTGAAGTATATGAGCACAAAAAGCGATGACAATGACGTGTGATAGATTTGGCGTTACCCAGAGTGCACCACGAGGAGGCCTATCACATTACACCCCCAGGGCCCCTAGGCTGGGATCTTTCACTGGGGGCCCTTTATGATGAATTTATAGAGTGAAAAACAAAAAAATTATTAAAATCACCCAGGGCAGCAGCCTTGTCAGCCCACCCCTTCTGGGGCCATGATTGGCACGTGCCAGTCAAGCTCGAAGATCGTGATAAGACTATGTTCGTCATTGAATCAGGCATGTATAGGTTCAAAGTCATGCCCTTCGGCATGCCCTGGCAGCATTTCAACCTATAATTACAATCGTTCTGGGCACCTAGTGGGGAAATGCGCCAAGTTATATCTCGATGATATAGTCATTTATAGTCCCACGTTCCTCGATCACCTCAGAAATCTCGAAGTATTTTCGTGTTTAACCAAAGCAGGTTTGACATTGAAACATGAGAAATGTACTTGGTATAAAAAAATTGGAATATTTGGGTTAGAATTTGTCAAAAAATGGTTGGCATGTGAAACCCTGTAAAACTGAGGTTGTGCTGCGGTTTGCAAGACCTCGTAATGTTAAACAATTACAAAGATTTCTTGGTTTGTGCAGTTGGTACAGACAGTTTGTCCCCCACTTCAGTGACATTGCCCATCCCCTTTACCAATTTAGCAAGAAAAAATGAAAGTATAATTGGGGGTGTGAACACCAAGATGCCTTCGAAAGGTTAAAGGAAGCCTTAAGTTCTCCACCAGTACTCGCCACAAGAAAATTGAATTGTCCTTTGAAAATATATACTGATGCATCCGGGATAGGCTTGGAAGCTGTCCTTCAACAAGTGGAGCTGTATGGCGAGAAACCTTTGGCCTTTGCCAGCCACTCCTTAAATCCTGCTGAAAAAAATTATTCTGTCTCGGAACAGAGAGGGTTTTGCGATGGTTTAGGGCTGTTCACGGCCATATTTGTTTTTTCCGCCTGTGGGCTATGCAAATTTTGCCACCCCTTCCCATTTCAGTTCAACTTTGCCCTCCTCCACCCCTTTCAAGCCATTACTAATAAATCATAATCAAAAGACAAAAAAGTGGTACTGTATATAGTTGCGCCCAAATTTTACTTTTCTGGCCTGTAATCGTATCCTATTCCGATCCACAATGATTGCCATATAACGGGGAGGGGGGGGGGGTTGCTCAACCTCCGGCCTGTAGACGTCTACACATCAATGAAAAACACTGATAAATTTAATTTGAATGTATGGTGCATACATTCAAGTATGAAGGTATCTCAGCACCAATCAATGGTGCCGGGATACTTTGTGCATACTTGGTTAGTCTAGCAACAAAATCAATAATGTATTACATGATATCTATACCAGTGGCGGATTAAAGTTTGTCGAGGCCCCGGGTGCAAAAGAAAATATTGCGCACCCTTAAATCACAAAAAGTGTGAAGTTTGGGTTTTTCATTAACATTTCCAGTTTATAGCATTTTCCTGCTTACAATGTTTTCTTTCACAATGGTTTTTCGAAAAACGTTACAAGTGGTATAAAACTTTTATAAAGTACAGGCTCACCTACAAAAACTCACTGGGTTTTTTTGCTAAAAAGCATTTGTTAGCATGCAACCCCACCCCCCCCCCCCGTAGTTTTTTAGCAAAACAATTTTTTTAAAGAAATTAGTAAATATATTACTGGTTGAATACAAGGATGGATTTTTGCATGGGAGAAGAGAATGTTATAATATATGCAAAGTACAGAAAAGCTCAGAAACATTTTAAAGAAATTGATAGATGTAACATTTTAAAAGTAACTCAATCTCTCTAATACTAATTTGATACCAAAATTTAATTACCATGATATTAGAATATTGATTCCTAAGTATATACATCAAATTAGATGCATACAAACAGCATATTCACAAAAACCCAAAAACCTGGGTTTTTGCCAACCCTGTTCACAACCGTGCAACCTGCTCTATGTGCACTTCCCAGGGGCTCAATGGCCACCCAAGGAGAATAATATAAATCAGTCAATTTCATGTAACCAAAATAGATTTTGTAAATTCAATATTCTTCAGTTTATCTTGTTTTGATAAAAACAACAGATGCATACAGGGCTTCGTCATAGAAATTATATACTAAGGGCTCCACGAGTTAATAAAGGTTGAGAACTGCTGACTTGAACAATTGTTGCTCATCATAAATGACATAAACCCTCATGTGACCAGTTCACAGCTGAATTTGAAACAAACAATGAACTTTCTTTATTGAACATATTAGTAGCTAAACACATCACATTTCCAAACCTCTGTCTATCACAAGCTTTTCTCAGTCTCACTACCACCTTATTTTAAATAGTGTCATCCCTTGCAACAGAAACTCTCAGCGTTTCATACTAATGCAGCGAGAGCATTTAACATCTGCTCTGATCAGAAAGCATTAGACTGTGGAGTTGAAACCATTAGAACAATTACTACAGGTGGTTTAACACCAAGATTGTTCATGAAAAGAGAAAATTCATGAAACCATCAAGAGGAACCACTTTAGAAAACATTACAGAGAGGCCACTCAATGAAAGTGTAGTCATATCCCATGATCCAAAAACTCAAGATCAAACTGATTCTCAAAAAGTTTAATCTAACAACCATATATGTGCATACTAAAAATTTGTTTCAAACTCCCAAAGATGCTATTTCACAGAATAAACAATGGAACATTTATTATACAATTCCATATGGTTATTGCCCGCTTGGTTACATAGGACAAACAAGGAGACCCATAAAAATTAGATTAAATGAGCATGCTCGCTCTGCTAAAAATCAAGAATGTGAAAAATCAACTATCGTTGCTCACTGCTGGCAAGAAGGTGATACACTGACATTTCAGGAAGTGAGAGTTTTTCACAAAGTGAAGTCCACAGCCGATTTAGACTTCTAAAATCCATACATTCTGGCCTTCAAAAATAAATTAGTTAAACGACAATAAATCAACACCACCAATTACACGCCATGCTTTAAATGTTATGAGCAGGAATTGTAAAAAAATTCATGAAACACAAGTACATGGATCCACTTTTAGTACACAATACAGAGAGGTCACTCAAAGAAAGTGTAGTTATACCCTTCAATCCAATAATCTCACTAAAGATCAAACTGATTCTCGAAGTTCAACATAACAACCATAGATGTGCCTACTAAAAACTTGGGTCTGAAGCCCCCTAAAGATGCTAGGCCTATACCAAAGAATAAAAATGGGGCATTTATTAAATTCAATGCAGGCCTATAGCCGTAAATTTCATTTGGGGGACCAAAGTGATAGAACAATAGATTTGGCCATCTTTTTTCCCTTTTTTCGGTCATTTTTTCACATTTTAGGGGGACCAGAACCCCACCCCAAGTCCCTCCCCCCCCCCGCTACGGCCTTGATGCCATGTGATAACTGTCCTCTTGGTTATATAGGACAGACAACGAGACCAATAAAGACAACATTAAATGAGCATGCTCACTGAGTTAAGAATCAGGAATGTGAAAATTGTAGCACACTGCTGGCAAGAGAGTCATAGATTCAAATTTCAAGAAGTGAGAATTTTTCACAAAGTAAAGTCTACAGCTGATTTAGACTTTAATGAAGGCACTTATTATCAGACCTTTAAAAATATATGAGTAAACGACAATAAATCAACACCACCAATAGCAATGCCATGGCCTAGATTCATTGTAAGTGGAAATTCTAAGAAAATTAAAATAGGCCAATCGGGTAGCTCTATTTTGCAAGCTGCCAATCTGGGTGCTGAATTAGTTTTACACGGAGGGTATTAGCTTTATTCTGACCACAATGTTTGAAGTGAACAGATATACTTTTTTCTGCTGAGTAACCGAAAGTTAAGGTTTGAAGTGAACAGATATACTTTTTTCTGCTGAGTAACCGAAAGTTAAGATTTGGAATTCAACCCAAGTAGTATCCTCAGTCAGTGTGATTAGTATGGTTATATATTCTTCTTCTGAAGACGATACCCACAGTGTGTCGAAATGCATTAGGATTTGTAACATTATAAATCTTAATATCAGGAGAATTCTTACCTTTAGACCCCAGGGACCGCTTAGCTACAGGAAACCATTGAAGGTCTTGCTAGCGTTCTGGTATGGGCTAGTTCATCTGTTTAGTCTTTTGGCTGGAGGGTGGGTCTTCCAGTCGCTAGACAAGGATGAGACTGCAGGTCAGGCTGCTAATGTCCCATCAAAATTAATCTCTCGTCTATATTGTTTTTATATAACTGATATAATTCTTTAATACTGTAGGTTCCTCCCGGGAGAGGTGTCACCTGGTCTCATTGGGGTTTTATGTCTTCCTTTTATACATTAATTGTAAGTTTAATATTGCATGATTAAATATCTTGTTTGCCGACGGATGGTTGTGGGTTGGTAAATAATTTCCGATTATCATTGGTCGTGTTGGGTGAACATGGCCAGTTCACATGGAATGTTGCCAAACAATATTTTATCGTTTACAATATTTGTGAAAATATATGCAAATTATATCCAAATGTACTTTATATGACAGTATTTTTCTTGTTGAGATGAAGTGTTTCCATGGTCCAAGTGGACCAAGATTATTTTATTTCATGATCAGTATAAGTATGGATTGTGTTTATTGAACAATCACATTTCATTTCACTTGTTTCTCGAGCTTAATTCCACAATGTTGTAGCACAGTGGTGGTTTAGTGTTTCCCATATCAGCTGAAATGCAACGAAATCTCATCTAGCCTTTGGATTGGAAATATATCCCATAATGTCTTTCTAAACTTGCGTTTGTCTCTGCAAGTCCGGATTTTTATGAGTTAATAATAACTTTTAAATGTGGGCTGTGACTTAGTTTCCCCAATACATACCATGTGATGATGGAAAGTCTCAACGTCTAATATCCTTGGTATTGACCAAACTGATATCGTCAACCATGTCGAATGGATTGGTCGACTCTGGCTATCCTCAACATCTATCTCATTGGATCCCGACTCCAGTCCTCCCCCAAATTGAGTCCTTTGGCGTTATACATCTGATGATCGATGCCTCATTGATGGTCTTACACCACCTGCTAGACCAGATTCATTAATTGGTTTTCTAGGCGGTTCCGATGTTGTACTAATTCAGAATAGTGTGCCTTGGTGTGTGGTAATGCGATGTTCGGTGTGCTATGTCTACATCGGGAATATTATGAACCAGTCGCCGTCAGATCAACTACTCTGAAGACGTCCATCGGGAAAATGTTTGACTTTGGAAGTCGCACAGAAATAGAACTCTTCTAGTCACATGCCGAAATTCGGGACCATTATCAGATAAGTGCAATAATGTTATGTGAAATTATTTTCTGTGATTTATACAAATACAAATACAATGCCACAACAGGCAAATCGCCCAACGAGGTGGCTGACTTAAGAACATCATGGATCCCAGAGCCATTTTTTGGAGGCCCTACCTACTGCTGCTACACCACACATGCACCCCGCCCACACCCACACCCCGCGGAACCCCCAACGAATCGGTACATGCGGGAATGTACGTGTACGTGTAGTGAAACCTGATGTGAAGTTTTTTGTTTCTCTGTAATGCTTGTTATGTGTAGTGCTGCCATCTGCCACCAGTTTTTCAAACTATGAGTGAAGTGTTATGATTGAATGATTTATCGTTGTAGGACTGTTGCTCTCTGTGGCGAGACTTTTTTAACGGGGAGATTGGCTCGTATTTGCGCCTTGAAGTTGGGAACCACAGAAAACCAACTTCAGCCAACCACCACTGTGGGGTTCGAACCCGGATCCTCGCATCGCGAGTCCGTCACTATAACCACTCGACCACCACAGCGGCCTATATTAGTCTTTTAATATTATACTAAAAAATTTAATAATGTTAGCAAGGAGTTCTTAACTAAAGTTTTGTAATTGTGTTCATTTTGAGAATTTGAATATATGTCTTGGTTTGAAATAAGACTGAGTCAGTTCCTTTGCTGTCAAATGACTTGAAAGATAAAAATGGAATCTGGGAGTGCTTTGAAAGGTTTCAGATTGTATTTTCAGCATATTTGCCTTATTCATTGGTGCTTTCTTAGTATTGGTGGGTAAAGTTTATCTACTCTTCCATATTTTATACACTGTCGTTTCATTGCAGGTTTAGATCATCAAATTCTGGTTAAAGTATCCAGCTTAATTAGAAATCTGTATCCAAGACGACCTTACTCAGTAGTTAAAGATCGGTTTATCAAGACAATGGAAGTGTCAATCAATTCAGAATCCTACCTTTGAGACTAGAATTATTGTTAAGTGATTCAAAGCCTTCAGCACTGCTGAAAGCTTTCTCTTGTAATGTTTTCTTCGTACCAGAGCTCTCACAGCACCTACGATGTGAAACATTCTTTCTGACACAAGTTCTGCCAGCTCGACCATGCTCTATGCAAATGAAGCTGGGTCTAGACCCAGCGAGCTGAACCACACAAAAACTTGTTTTTAACCCACAGTGTGGGGTGGTTTTGATGGAAAACAGGATCTTGCAAGTTTGGGAATCGAGTAGAGCAGTGGGTTTAGACCAAGCATTACAGATTGCCTTCCACACACAGACAAAATGGATCGACCCTGAGTTCGTGTAACACCACACTAAAAGATATTTTTAAAATATATATTTCTAGAGTGGTATTGGTTTGTCTCCTCTCAAACTCTCTCACATGTGTATACGCATTCATCATTATGGTAAAGATCATGATTTAAAAATAAAATACCACAAAAACTCAAAGACAAATTTTTTTTCAATCAATTTTCTTAGTATTGAGAGTATCTCCCTTAGCTCCATAGTTTATTGCAGCCGTCTGCAGAAACTACAGACAATCCGTAACAGTTGGCAACTCTGCAACTGGAAAAGACATGAAAAAAACTGAGAATACACCGAGGAATTTGGCTGATTCTAATTTTTCTGATAGCGTTTTGAAAACTATGGTATTCAGTATGGTTCTTGCACATACTGAATAAATTTCAATCAGAGTATACTGTCTGTTTCTAATGAAAAGTTGTCAGATCTTGCTGATCTCATTCCTATTAGCTATCAATAAATTATTTAGTTGTTATTTGTTGTTAATATTTTAGAAAAACTGACACTAGTAAAATTTTTCATTTACATACCTGCAATAAAGGCAATTAAAACTGCCCCAATGCTGAGTATTTTAGACTTGATCAAAAGGTCTTGAGTATTCCTGGTAATTTGAACAAACCTAATGCAACTTAGTGGAAGTAATGAGAACAGCTTCAAGACATGAAGTATCGCTAAAGCTCCAGCAATGTCCAGATACTGTGGTACTTGAAAGAATGTGTCTAGTGGATCACAGTCCTCCATATAATGAGGAAGTCTTGTCACACACAAATTCCATAATCCATAATGACCTGTTTCTTTAGGCTTTCCTAAAAAAAAATACACATTTATAGGATATACTCCAGCAGCACAATGATATCATTAAGACATAGTCAGAAAAAGGTTGGAAATTTTTATGTGTTTGATATCAAATGATATAGTAAAAATGTATTCACTAAATAAATGCCAAAATGTCTCTTCTCTAAAATAGTTTCTCTCATTTTTACATTATTTTGTTTCTAAGAAGAATAAGGCACGGTAATTAGTCTCTTTTGAAATAATAAAAATTTCTTCAGATTCTGTATGTCAAACAACGTTGTCAAATGTATGCTGTTTCCACATCAAATGGTATCAGTAACGACATTGAATAGTATCAAAATCTCTACGTCATTCTATATTGCGGTACTACTGGGGATAGTCATAGTCAGAAGTCAAGCACTATTAACACTGGCTATATCATCCAGTACAACCTGTCTAAACTAATACAACTCAAAAAATCTGCTTCTGTTCACTAAAGACCAGAGAATGAAAAAAAATTTAAAAGTTTTAAATTAGCCAAATTTTTTCGAGCATTTTTTAGAAAAATAGTCCAAAACATAATTTTTGGCTTTTTCAAGAGTTAAGAACCCCTTTCCATATTCTGTTAGAACTGCTGGAACAAATTCTGAATGTTTTTGTCATCAGACTCAACTCAATATCACCTATAGGGGGGAATTTTAAGTACCAATACCAATTTAATAGTCACCATGGTGACCTCACATCTGGAATTTGTCTAGTCCTGACAAGGTCGGTTGTAATACGCTTCGGCTAGTACATATACTAAAATTGGAATGATAGAGTCCTGAGAGGTGGACACTTCCCAAGAATATACAAAATACACATTATTTACATCTACAATATTGTAACATACTATTGATACTAAAGCCACAACAGGAAAAAATCCAACAATGCGATTAGAAAAAAATGAGAAAGCCCCCAAAAAAAATAACCTGGTGAGTTACTTGTGTACATACATGTCCCAGAAAGGAGTATTATTTTAACTGTTGAGCATGATAAAATGCTGAATTTCTGGTCTAAGGTATCTAAAAATGATGGAGAAACCACATACTGAGAGAATCCACACATGCTTGGTCAGGGCTGTAACTATAAAAGATAATTTATTCTGTCACCTGGGGCCACAACATTGTATCAGAATTATGCATTTTTAAAGGGAAAAAGGAGATAAATTTTGTTTTAAATAATGATAGAAACAGTAATTTTTCCCCTGAAGGTGGTAAAAACTATGAGTTTTTCCCTGGGTGGTAAAAAACACGGGATAAATATGTTTTTACAAACACTGTAAAAACCATCAGCAGTAAATACTGTGCCAATCCTGATAAACAGGTGAAAGGCATTATATATGCTAATGTTTTGCAATAAAATGCTCTTTTCGCAAAAAAAAAAGTCAGATTTTCAAACACCATTTCAGGTGTTTGAAAATTCAAGTGTCAACACAGTTCAAGTGTCTTAGAACATTGTCTCTCTCTCAGCACTGAGGTGCTACATGCTTCGGCAGAATTTTTTTCAAATTAAAATGCTGTTATTATACACACAAACCTAGTATGCTTTAAAACACAGATGCTAACCCATGGCCCTGGGAGTTCTCATGTGACCCAGAACGAATAACAAAACCACACAAGTGGCCCACGAGGAGTTCATCAAATCATTCAAGTGGGACACGTTTCCAGATCATTTAAGCTGCCAACAGCACATTTCCAGATCACCTAAGTGACCCCCAAGCACATTTCCAGATCACCTAAGTGACCCAAGCACATTTCCAGATCACCTGAGTGACCCAAGCACATTTCCAGATCACCTGAGTGACCCCAAGCACATTTCCAAATCACTTGAACAAACCCCCAGTTCACTTATGTGACACATAGTTCAGTTGCAAATTACTGTAAGTGACTGGAGGCACATTTACAGATCATTTGAATGGCCCGAGGCATGCTTCGTGATCACTTGAGTGGCTCACAACACGCAGATCACGTAATGGTCTGCGATACACTTTAACACTTTAAGTGGCCTGATGAATTTTTTATAGATTATTTTAGTGGCACTCTTGACACATTTCCAGAGCACTCAAGTGGCCCGCTGTGCACTTTCAGATGCGCAGTTATTTTTGGAACACACAGTGCAGCGTAAGCTATTGTTGTTTGCAGACAGTTTAAAATTCATACTGTGAGTGCATTTGTATGCATGTCATGAAACAAGACAGCTTTTGAACGAAAGAGTTTTGGACTGTTGATAGAGCCCAGAGCCGAATAGAGAACGGGGCCGTCTTAAGAGCATCGTGGGTCCCGGGCCAAGTGATCCTATCTGAGGCACTGCCTGGCAAATTCTTGAAAAATTCAACTACTTCTCATTTTTCTGAGACTCTCTTCTCTTGGGGTGCCCGGGTAGGCCCATGCGTCACAGGCGGAGATAGACTTGAAAGTCTGGGGGGGGGGGGCAAGATGATGATGCCAATTCGTATATACATATATGCATTAGATCAGTCGACTCCACCTTTGACGCTGGGGAGGCAATGCCCCCCCCCCCCACGTCCCTCCGTCCATGCCATGCGTTAAGACAGCACTGATAGAGAAAGCATGTGGGGGTATTGAAGTTTTACCTTTAACAAAAGCGTAAAGAGAGAATTTTGGGCCAATAGTTCAGTTCAATATTTTTCAAACACACTGTAGTGCAGTTGAATCCAGTTATTACAAACTCCAAGTTACCGGAGATTAAAACAGCATTTAAAAAAAATATTAAAATGGGACAATGATTTTATTTTTAATTAACAAAATTTAAATTCAAAAGTTGTCAAACAAATGTGCTAAATGTTATCATGTGGTTGTCCCGCATTTCTATCAAACAAATATGGTCAGCTTATTAATGAATCGTGGTTGAAAAATCGTTTGGCTGCGTGTGTTGGCGATAGAAGGGGACCGGTCTCTGCATATATTTCTACCTTTTTCATAATATACGCGTTTCAAATCCGGTGATTCTTTTTGAAACACAGTATATACATTATCTTATATATAAATGTGAAAGTCTGTATGTATGTTCTTTATACAAATCTACAGTTTTAGGCCGATCGCTGCCAGATTTTGCATATATACCAAACAGGACCGGGAATGAACCCTAGGCTACTTTAAAAGTTCCTCAGTGCTGGGCAAATGCCCGAAATGGACGAAAAACTATCGCACAACAATGGTTTTGGGGTCTCAACAATCACTTTTGGAACGTTTACTTTGGTTACCGTGGTTCCCTAACAATGTGTTTCAGATGTTTATACGTATATGCCTTTATAATGGTTTGTCACACCTTTTTTAATTCTGCCATTATAACAGTTTATGCCTTTATAACGGTTTGTCACTCTTTTTCAATCCTCCCATTAATTGAAGAAAACCCGGGAAGCGCTGGGTATTTTTGCTAGCCTATATACAGGGTGTCCTGTAAGAGCTAATGCGGCCTTTATCTCAACCACCGCCCATCATAGCGGTATAGTTTCAATTTAAGAAATGCTTAAAAGGCGTTCGAATAATATTCGCAGCACAAGCTGGACACATGACGTCACCAACAACAGAGAACAACTACGACGACAAAACGGAGAATAAAAATACTGAAGTGAAGGAAACAACTCTGACCATTACAGACGCTCACTCATTCTGACCACAATATTCTTCCACTGTGTAAGATGCCTCCTAAAAAACAAGCAGCAATCGGAAAAATATCAACTGAAGCAAAACTGTCGCGAATGGCAAGGAAAAATGAGTCTTCAGAGCAGACTAAACAAAGACAATATGCTAATCGAACTAGGCCCTCCACTTCCAGGACAAATGAGACTCCAGAACAAACTGAAGAACGCCTATCTGCTAATCGAACTAGGGCCTCCGCTTCCAGGACAAATGAGACTCCAGAACAGACTGAAAAGCATCTATCTGCTGATCAAACTAGGGCCTTCGCTTATAGAGAGTATGCTTTTCAAGATCAGAAAAAAGCTGCATTTGCATACAAGGCTGAACTTGATTATCATGAATATCCATCAGTCTTGATTGGCCAAATGGAGAAGGTCTGTGTCCATTGCCAAGCTTATAAATGGGATGGTGAGGCACCTGGGATGTGCTGCTCAAATGGAAAAGTCAAGCTGCCATTAATCAATCAACCACCTGAACCACTTCGCACTTTGATGGCTGGAACCACACCAGATTCCAAACACTTTCTGCAAAACATCAGAAAGTACAACTCTTGCTTCCAAACCTCTTTCGGAGCAACAAAAGAAATTGGCGAGCCTGGATTCATGCCTACATTCAAAGTACAGGGACAAATCTACCATCTTTCAGGGTCACTGCTCCCAGGAACGAATGAAGAGCCGAAATTTTTGTAGATTTTCTTCATGGGAGACCAACATGCAGAAGCTCGACAACGATGCTCCAATATTCCAACCACCAAACAGCATATCGTCCTGGCGCTATAACAATTCCTACAAGAATTTGTTCAAGACTGCTCTGGAGCGTATGCCAAGAGATGATTACCAAATAATTATGAGAGCAGATAAGACTCCAGTAGGCGCCCATCCACGGACATTCAATGCACCAACAATTGATGAGGTGACGATTGTTATTGTGGGGAATGAATTTGAAAGCCGCGATATTGTTCTACAGAAAAGAAATAACAGGCTACAGAGAGTAACAGAGACTCATAGATTGTATGATACTCTCCAATACCTGATCATCTTTTGGCAAGGCAATAACGGTTATAACTCTGGAATTCCTCAGATCAATCCAACTACAGGTGACCCGCTACCGGGAAAGAAGGTATCTGCCATGGACTTTTATGCATTCAGATTGATGAGAAGGGTAGGAGATGAAAATCATTTATTAAAATCCCGGCAGCTCCTCCATCAGTTTGTAGTAGATATGTATGCCAAAATCGAAAGTGAATGGCTACTCTACATCTGAACAAACCAAGAGAAACTGAGAGTAGATGACTACATTCATCTCAGAGATGCTATGGCCAATGACGTGAATCCAAATGAATTGGGGAGAATGGTGATTGTGCCAGCAATCATGTCAGAAGTTATGGTTGTCCTGACCTGTTCATCACCTTTACATGCAATCCACTTTGGTCTGAAATACAAGAGGCTCTTCTGCCTGCTCAGAAAGCTACAGATCGACATGACCTGATTGCCAGAGTGTTCAAGAGAAAATTAACAAAACTGATGAACGTCGTGAAGAAGTGCCATATTTTCGGAGAAACGAGATGCTGGATGCATTCAATCGAATGGCAAAAAAGAGGTCTCCCACATGTCCACATCCTCATCTGGCTGCAAGAAAAAATCCGGCCAACTGATATCAACAAACAAATGCGGGGTGATTGCCACCGCAATTGACGCACTTGAATGATGTTGAAGTGCAGTTGTCCGAAATGTGGTCCTTCTCACCGCACTTTGCGCAGGTGGGTTGACTTCGGCACGCCGTTCGTGAGTGACTGAATTTCTGGCAGTTGAAGCATCTAACAGGGTTAGGAATGTATGGGCGGATTTTGAGGCTATAATAGCCTATCTTAATATCTTTCTGCAATGTCGGTGATGAGAATGTCAGTATTATGTTACGTGATGGAGCTGGATTGCCATCTTTGCGGCTCATTATATGCTTGGCAGATGTTACGCCTTGAGACGCCAGCTCTTCTATTAGTAGTTCTTCATCCATGTTAATCAAGTTAGTATCTGAAATGACACCACGTGAATAATTCAACGTGGGATGAATTTTTACTGCTATGGGAATATTCCCAAGAGATGTGAGCTTTTGAATAAGTTCGGATTGTTTCGGTGTGTTAGTTTCAATTAGAAGGTATCCTGAACGAAGAGCCTTCACTGATTTCAATGTGCCTATTGCGCCGTAGAGAGCTTTGTCTATTAAGAATGGTCATGCTTTGGCCAGAGGTTTATCAATGTCAGAAGAATGCAAGAAGAAAAATGAAACAGTAGGAGCAGGTGAAGTGACAATTGTTTCGCTCATAGCTATACGTTGACGTTTTGGTGCATTTGTATTTTTCCCCATTTTGGAGATAATTTGTTCGGCCCCTACCGACCATGCCGCCATGGAGCCCTACAAGGGGACGTGCACACGTAACTGATGAAGGTGAGTGGCAATGCCAGGTTAGGTAGGAACTATACACCACCGAAACCGGTGAGCAGACGCGTTCCAGATCCAAGAGCGACGTGAAGCAGCACCAAGAAACCTCACGAAGTCCGGCCCCTCTACCTGCCCAGTAGTGTAACCCCTTCAGCCACCGACGCGACCACAACCGATTGACCTGGACGGGGCTAATCCAAGCCTCCCGTTTCGGCTGAATCCAAGGCCAAAGCTAGCACATCAGGCTAACCAGGATCCCCATCTCCAGCCTTACGGGTCTCCACGCACGGCAAAGACGAAGGTAGACAGCGTCCCAGATAGGGCATACGCTAGAAGCAATGCCCCATCTGGGAGGACCCCTCCCCACCTGAGAGGGGCCCACACTGAGGGGTTGGACACAAAAGACAAGGACATGTACAGGACAAACAGACGCAAGACAAGTATTGTAAGGTGTATGGAAATTAACATGTAATCTGGGCTATTGAAATGTGAATGATATGAGCACAAATATGCGAAGACAATGATGTGTGATAGATTTAGCATTACCCAGGGTGCACCACGAGGAAAAAATAAAAAGATGATCTCAGTGAAGACATTCTTTGAGAATCAGACGGGAAAATCCAAATTTAGAAATTGAATTTTCACCAGACATGTACAATCAAGCTCTCATCCATTTAGAAGACCTTTGTTTGTCAATGGCTGGAAAAGACCTCAGACAGTGCTCTTTGCTTCTTTCACCACAACGAACTAACACCAACAATCTCACTCATGAAATTATGCGGGAGAGAAATTACGATGTTAATGAATTACAGTCATATATTGCAGCGAAAGAACCACTTTTAACTTTCGACAAAAAAAAACCAATCAAATTCAGCAAACGATTAACGATGGAAATGGCGGCATCTATTTCCTCGATGCTCCCGGCCCCAAAGCAGAATGTGCCGAAATGTGCAGAACAACCAGTGCTGCTGCAGAACAATCTGGAAGAATTTTAAGAATAGTGTAGAAAAACGCTATTATGTATATGCGAAGTTTTACTACAGAACATTATCAGTCAGCTGAGGGCTCATTGCAGAACATCGCAAAAAAGCACTGGAAAAACGTTCCTTATCAATTTATTTTTGGCAAAGGTGAGACAACAAAAAAAAATTGCAGTAGCAGTGGCCTCTTCTGGCATAGCGGCAACACTACTAAATGGAGGTCGGGCGGCACATACCACCTTCAAATTACCACTGGACTTGAACCATAACGAATCTCCAGTTTGCAACATTTCCAAGGGCCAGTGCAACGTCCCTTATGGGAGTTGCTTGCCCGGTTCGAAATATCCAGTAATAAAGTGGCAAACGACAAGTGGAAAATGATTGCAAATAAACTTTCGCATGAAATATTATTTATTCAATTTAATTATAAAGTTAGTCAATTTTAACAGTAGATTAGTATAACGTGGAGCCCTCTATTTGACGTTAACAGAAAGATACTGGCTCACCAATTGATGATCATCAACAGTCAAACTTTTATGTTGATCGGACATCCGATGTTGTTAGTCACTTCGACGTAGCCTTTCCCCGCAAGTATCAGAGAAGGTTTCTCGGTTGAGAGCCGGAACACCTTGATCAGCTCCTGGAAGCCTCTCGGTTGAGGGCCGGACCACCTTGATCAGTTCCAGGGGGGGCCTCTCGGTTGAGGGCCGGACCACCTTGATCAACAATGAAGAACTTTGACTGTGAAGATTAGTTAATGTTTTCGATTCCGGACCTGCCGGAAAACGGATTCAAACACTGTAAATTATTGCATTTTAACTAATTATCAGCTTAAGGCCAATGGATACGGTAGCAAGGCGGTGAACCCTCCTACTAGAGGGCTTCAGTTGAATAGAACAAACAAAAGATGAACGCGATGTGAGAGACAAAGAGGGAGGAATTTATACTCCTATTTCACAAGAAGTTTGGGACCACATGTCCTTTTCGCCTCAACAAAAATATCGGATTTACATATTCATGCGTCACTATATTATAAACATTACAATTAAATTATTACATTGGAATCTGGCAACATGACACAATCCAGAGAGCTGATCAGACTCTCCCGACTATGTAAACAATATCAACAAGACAATAAGAAATGAAATGTTCCGACGGAGGTCTGCAGCCCCCCCCCCCGCCGAAAATAAGTGAGTACAACACTATATTTTCCGTACAACGAGATTTGTAACAACTCCCCCGGGAGGTTTTTTAATAAAAATAAAAATAATTAACCGGGCAAACCCTTAAGCCCCGCCCAAACTATACATATTCTGGACCAAACCCCTCCACGAAAATAGCGACATCGTCGTCATGAGGGAAATTAATTTATGTGGGACATCAGTAGCCCGACCTCTGGCCCGTTGTCGTTCGGCAGCCGAAAGACCCCACCCGCCGACTGCCGAACTAAGCGAACATTCTGGCCCTTACCGGTTTGCCAGCGGGTCCTCGGGTGGTTTCCGGTAACTGAGAGGTCCCTGGGGTCTAAAATGAGAAGGAATTTCCCACATAACGAAAAGATCACCATTAACGTAGAGGGATCGGATCCAGATACGTTACACCAGCAAAAGTGTCGCAAGTGTGCAGCCTTATAGTTTGGGATGAGTGTACAATGTCTCACAAACAGGCCCTGCAACATGTCACTTAAAGATCTGCGAGGAAATCAGCAGCTCATGGGAAAAGTGGTTGTTTTGTTGGCTGGAGATTTTCGTCAGACTCAGCCTGTAGTTCAGCGTTCAATGCCAGCTGATGAACTCAATGCTTGCCTCAAATCATCAACACTCTGGCACGAAGTTAAAAAATTATCATCATCCGCCAACATGCGAGTTCAACTGCAAAATGACTCAGCACTGCCATCATTTTCACATCAGTTGATCAAACTTGGCAATGGAAGAATTCCCGTAGACCCAAGCACCGGAATGATTACGTTCCCAAATGGATTTTGCCAGTTGTTAAATTCAGTTCAAGAACTTGCAGACAAAGTCTTCCCAAACATTGAACAAAATCACCGAAACCATGAGTGGCTTTGTGAGAGAGCGATTCTGGCACCGAAAAATGACAGTGTGAACAAAATCAACGAAAAAATCCTAAAAATTATTCCAGGAGACTCCAAATCTTATAAATCCGCTGACACTGTCACAGACACAGCGCAGACAGTTCTGTATCCTGCAGAATTTCTGAACTCTTTGGATATTCCGAGTGTGCCACCACACAACTTGACCCTCAAAGTCGGAGCACCTATAATGCTTTTAAGAAATTCGGAGACACAGAGACTCTGCAATGGTACCAGACTCTGCGTGAAGAAATTGCACAATTACATCATCGAAGCAACAATTTTAACTGGATGTGCCAAAGGAGAAGACGTCTTCATTCCACGTATCCCAATTATCACTGAAGAAATGCCATTCACTTTCAAGCGATTACAGTTCCTGATTCGTTTAGCTTTTGCCATGACAATCAACAAAGCGCAAGGCCAGTCGTTAGCAGTGGCAGGTATCAACCTACTTGAGCCCTGTTCTTCACACGGACAGCTTTACGTCGCCTGTTCGCGTGTTGGTAATCCCAAAAATTAGTACATCTACACACCAGATGGAAAAACAAAAAATATTGTGTATCCACAAGCGAATGCTCGAAGTCTTTAATTAAAATATTTAAAAATAAAAGTAATTTTTTCTTACTTGATGCAGAAATGTTTACGTCTGGTTGTCCGAAGAGTTCACCTTTGTATTTGCTGCGTCCGAGTGGTCTTTGGATGTGAATTGGGGAGCCATCTGTTGGCTCCCAATTCGAACTCTTCGGACGACCAGACGTAAACATCACTCCTCCACGACTCATTTGTGTGAATTCTTGTCCTGATGACGGCTCTCCATTGAAGATCCGAAACGCGTCGACCATTCGACCAATTGAATTTATTTGTCTTAAAAACGTGACAATTTTTGTATAAATATATTATAATACTATAAATAATTAAAAATATAATTCCCTTTTTAAAGCTGCATAAATAATTTTATTTGATTAAAACAGATATTTTTCGTACCTGAAATAAATTGATTTAAATCAGATTTAAATCACTACAACCGATTCATGGTATGTGAAAAGTGTTATAAGTAGAGCCCGGATTAGTGCCATATTTTGGCCTTTTTTAACATAAATGCATAAAATCAAAGAATTTTCAGTATAAGTGCATATTTTTGAAGGTTTATTTAAGCTCACTCAATTTTTTAAAATAATTTTTCAAATAAATATTGTTTATAATATTTTCATAAAATCAGTTTTTTTCCCGCAGGTGAAATTTAGTGAATTAATATACATTTGTAAAGTATTTTATGAATATTAACTATTTCATTGTATTTCTAGAGATATGTCAAAGTGTTAAATTTTTTTTAGAAATAGTGTCGAATTTCTTTTCTACTGGTATTTTCGTTATAGTGCAACTACATCGAGCAGAAAATTAAAAAATGCCTGAATAAAAAATATGTAGAAGTTATTTGCATATGCAGTATATACATATATGAGGGGTAATTTTTTGTAAATGAATACATATGCACTAAGAATTTTTTTAATGCATATTTTCTCATTTTTAGTACATATTTTGGAATTTTTTACTTCATCAATATTTCTAGTGCATATTCTGAGGTGTTTAATGCATATTTTGGCATTTTAAGTGCATATTTTTTCATTTTTAAGTGCGTATTTTTTCATTTTTAAGTGCACATTTGCATATTTTTAGAGCATATTTTGCCACTTTTTTAGTGCATATAATCCGCTCTCTAGTTATAAGTATGCTTTTGAAAATGTTCAGCGAGAGTCCGATGATAGAGAATAACTTTCAAATCATATTTTGATTACTCCCTTTTGCTTTTGTGAAGACTATTTATATTCACAAGTGAATTTGAGTTTTACATTCCAAATTGTTTGAAATAAAAAATGAAAATGTGGCAATTAATTACACATACTTTTTTTTTTATTGTGCTAAACTGTTTTTACAAATCTATTGTTGATATTAAATGGCTGCAAGAAATTATGTTGTTGTTGAAGTTTAGTTTAAATTTTGTTATTGGAAGTCACAAGGAAATATAAAAAAGTAATTTGAAAACACAAATATGACCTTGTTTGAGTGTAGGGTTTAGTTCGATAAACTTTCCCTTTTAAGTCAAAGGAAAAACTTAATTTTTAATCTCACAGAGGAGTTGTGTCCGATGGCGTTAAAATTTGTATTGTGCCCACCTCAAGGTTAAATAACAAAAATATTTAATTTATTTTTTAATCGCCTGTCATTCATTGCATTCATCTGTACATCATGGTTATGGGCACAATCCCAGAAAGAAGCAGTGATATTCTGGATTATATTTGCGATAAGAGGCAGCAGATTTTTGGCCGTTAAAGTTTAAACATGATTTCTAAAAACTTTAGACACTGAAATTCAAGATTTCAAGTGCAACGTTGGACTCGGCTGTCATCATTTGCTTAAGTGTAATTACGAGCGATTGCGAAACGACGACCTAGGATCCCTTATATTTTACATCTTTTTCTTTAATCATTTACTTTAGACCCTCACAGGACCTCCATGCTACCAGAAACCACCCGAGGATTCCGCTGGCATACTGGCTCAGGCAGGAGGAAAACGGATATCTGTATCTACTAGGCCACAAAGAAATGCACAAAGCAAAGAACAAAATTACGAACTCACCTTCAAAGAGTGTAAGGCAGAGATTACACTGCAAAAGTTTTATACAAGTTCTATTATAAAACTTTAAAAATTAAAACAATAAGCTTATCTGTTACATTTGAGAGAATATAACTGCTCAAATAACTGATAAGTGGGTGGCATAGAGTTTAGATATCCTTCAGATAGTCACCAAATGTGGTGGCACCTTGGTTACATGCTTTTAGTTTATCTGTGCTTGCCTGCTCAGACGAGTTTTTACTGCCTATTTGTCTACTAGGACTTTAAAGCTGCTTAGTGGAAAAAAATATAATAAAGAACTAAAAAAGTGCTTAGATTTTTTCTGACTCAATCAAAATGTGGTTTAGGTGCATTTACACAAGTGTAGGCCACATTAGTGATTATTTATCTATGGTGTACTGTACTATGCTCACCAAGCTATAATTTATTGATTCACAAAGATTCTAATACATTTGCATTGCGGTAAGGTGCTGCATTTATCATTAATTTTTTATTACATTCAGGGGTGAGGGGTTATGAGCTGTCATGATAAAATGAAAGGGAAATCAAATCTATGGTTAAAGCTATAGCAAATTTTTATGGCCTTCCCCTCTTTTTATGTTTCATACACATGAAAGTATGTTAGCAAATGGAAAACACCTTCCACATTGTTAAAGTTTGTTACTTAGCTTTTGTCACGCGGGTGCAGCTGCTATATATTCTGTTCTCATTCACATTTCAGCACCACTTTTTTTTCACTGGTTTTTAGTTTTATATTGCTTCCTGCTAAGCCAAAGCCGTACAACAATAGTGAAACTAGAGGTGGATTTTATTTTCCATATTCATTATTTTTCTCAAATGTGTGCGTATTACCACAAATAGAAGCGAATCCATTGCCACAAATTGATTCGCTGGATATCAGGCATGCATGGAATTGAATTATGCTTTGAATTGCTGCATAGCACTTAGATTATTCTGAAATATTACTAGGATTATTTACTGCAGTGGAAAAAGGAGGATAAAAAGGAAGTATAGGTGAGCAAGAAAAAACACTTCCCCCCTGTTATGTATCAGGTTGCAACCCAAAATCTTTTGTCTGTAATGTCATTTATCTGCTGTTTTATTAGAACTAGTATAGTTTCTTTATAGTATTTCAAAAATAAAATATTTTATTATTCATTATACCAAATTGTGTGGCTTTTGGATCATTCTGTATAGAGAAATATTAAAAATAGTTAAGATTATATACTGACTTAGATGAGGACAGCTATAACACAACCAACACCCAGCTGTTGCCACACAATTTTTTCAAAGCATTATTATACTGATTTTATAAGAAAAATAATCAGTCACATACTGCAAAAAATAAAAACAATCTCACCTAATTCTGTACGAGCATCAAATATTGCCCAATGTGTTGTAGTTAAGGATATAATCTGCAGTGTGAAACATATGGTGACTAAGATGAAAACAATCAAATTCAAAAGTAGAGTTCTGCTCCAATGCATCACTACAAAAACTCGTCATCTCCACTACGGAAGGGAGAACAACCATGAATTAACCTAGAAAATATTAAGCACATTTAATCAAATCAACTTTTGCATAAACTTATTTGACGTAAATAAAAAGAATACAAGAGAAGGAAATGTTTGCTACACTAGCATTCTTCAAATAGTCTGAATATGTATAAAAAATACCTTGAACAGCATTATAACTGCAAAGAGCTTTGGCTTAAAATCATTTGGATGCCTCATATACATGTTTACTTCATCTCACACAATTGTAAAAAACTGAAAATAGATTCCCTTAACCCTTTTGTAGGGTTGTCAGATTTGCTGATAGGATAAATACCCATTCTCCCCAGCAGCACAGTGTGTTATTTTGGAAATCTAGGGGACAAAATATAATTTTCAACTGATCTGAAAAGGGGAAGAAATTATATTTTTCGATATCAAAATATCCCCCCACCACTGTGGAAACATGATTAATTTCCTTTTAAGCATGCACAGTTCTGTTCGAAGACCCCCTATGTCTAAACAAGCCCGTTCTCAAACATACACCCCCCCCCCCATAGGGCTTCCTCACCCATTTCATTCCGTCAACTTTGCTTGACCAGTGTATATTGCACATTTTCTTATGCGCTGTTTTTGTTCAATGGTAATAATTTACATTCTTTTCTGTTATTTTTTGTTCAAAAATTTTTCAAAATTGCTTATAATTAACCTGAGGACATTACTTTGTAAATTGATTTTTATCACATAAATTATTTTTTAAATTTCTTTTAAGGTTTTAGTATATTATTAAGCATTATTGAGTGCTCTGACATTTAAAAGTTATAGCTAACATGTGTTGCATATCCCGCCAAGCCACCGATGTTTGCGAGAAACCTAACACACACATTTCCACTGGCAGTCACCGCAGAATGAACATGCATAACAACCATCCTGAAATTGTTAAGTTTATAAATCATATAGTAATAAATATTTTATTTCAGCTCGCATGATCATTATTTTTCTGAACTCTTCCATCACTTACCAACAGGACACATGTTTGACCTACTAAAACTGCAGAAACCTGCGGACTAACATAATTTTTTTTTCCTCCAGATGGATCGACAAATTATTCATACGTTATTGTTTGACATATGGGTAGGAAACTAGAGCATTACAAGATTTGAAGCCATTTTAAATTTTATTTTGGAGAAATTGGCAATAGTTATTTTTAAGGCATCAATGGAAAATTTTAAAGTATATGTTCAAAATACACTGCTCAAAACAATTAGGGAAGCAAGCAAAAAAGTGAAGAAAACCATGCGAGACAGCCACATATTGGCATACAATGGATAGTACACGCGTATCAATGCGCAATACAGAAAAAAGATGTAAAAAAATTTGGAATTAAGCTTTAATTCTTTGAAAATATGGAAAAAAACATGAAAAGATGATTTAGGGCAACAATTTGGTTACATGTAAACGATAAAAAAAGTACTGTTTAGACATGATGCATGAGTTTTAATAGGGCGTGTGGTCCTCGAACAGCTAAGACTGCTGCACACCTGTTTGCCATGGATGCAATGAGGTTATCGATCAGACTTTGGGGAATACTGTTCCACTCCTCAAGAAGTGCAATCTGCAAGTCTCGGACAGTAACAGGCGGCCTTGGTCGCGCAGCCATGCGTCGTCCGAGCATGTCCCAAACATGCTCGATTGGATTCGGGTCAGGAGAGCACGCTGGCCATTCCATACGCTGTATTGTTTCAGCTTCAAGCATGTTCTCCACCAGACGAGCTCTATGCGGTTGGGAATTATCATCCTGGAAAACAAAGGAATCTCCAATGGCTCCAGCGTAAGGGAATGACATGAGGTCGCAGTATCTCGTCTGCATACCTTCGGGCCGTCAAAGTGCCATTCCGAATGATATGCAGGTCCGTACGTCCACCTATGCTGATTCCACCCCATACCATCCAACCAGCTCGTCTGTATTGTGACCTTTCACGAACGAATGCGGGGTTATTTCGAGTGCCCCCGTCCCTCCATACCAGAACACGTCGGGTGTCACACTCCAGACTGAATCGGGACTCATCTGTAAACAGCACTTGGCTCCAATCATGTTGCTCCCAATCTCAATGTTCAGCAGCCCATCTTCTTCGAGCCGCATGGTGGCGTGGGGTCAACGGAATGCAGACCATTGGCCTACGTGCATAGAGCCCTCCCTCATGAAGCCGATTACATACTGTTTGGCTGGACACCCTTCGTCCTGTTGCCAAGAGCAACTGTCTTTTCAGCTGTGTAGTATTCTCTGTTCTGTTTCGACAGGCTGTTAACCATATATACTGGTCACCAGTTGCTGTAGTGGCGCATGGCCGACCTTGCCCTGGTCGACGTCTAACATTTCCTGTTTCTTGGAATCGATTCCACAGCCTTGCAACAACACTTCTGGCGACTCCAACAGCGTCCGCGACACTACGTTGTGTTTGCCCAGATTCCAGTCTGCCTATAACACGCCATGCCATGGATTCCGGTAAATCACGTTGTTGAGACATCCTCAAGTCACCTTGTCTCAAAAAAAATACTGCACAATCGAATTTCACTTTTACGGCAATAAAACAGACGTTTCTGCAACATCTCGATTTCTGCCCTTATCTCCTTTTTTCAGGTTTTTGACGTCATGAACTTTGATTTGCATATGAAGTTTTCTTCTTCCATTTCCTGCTAGGCTTTAAATTATGGATGATTCATTTTATGTTACTTATCGGTATACATCTTTGCGTAATTTTGTTAAAACCATGTGCTCCCCTAATTGTTTTGAGCAGTGTATTTTTGTCTGGCAATTGAAAAAAGGTGGCACTTTTTGCCACCTTTTTTCAAACTATGGTCATAATGGCCCAGATCAATTCTTCAAAAGTCATCTTCATTATCAGCAGATCAAGAGCTCTTGCTTTGATGGATATTAATCTATCAACTCATTAGTATAAGGTTGTGATACACATGCTACTAAGTAGCACAAAAACATGGCACATTCAAGCATATATATGCAACTAATGAGATTATTGATAACATTTGCCATGAATGTTACCAATAATTTCATTGGTTGCACATGCTCAAAAGTGGCATGCCTTCATGCTATTTAGTAACATTTGTATCACAGGTCTAAACTCTTACACCAACAAGCAAAATACTAAGCGTGAACTCTATCCTTTGTATTACAGGATTAAGGAATCAAAAATGTTAAAAGTAGTGTATCTATGATTTCTTAAGTGAACCAATATTAAAGATAACCACTATAGTAAGAACTGTGGCTGTGACCTATGGGGACTTCGTACCCATCTTGCCAAGTTTGTGGTTGGAGGATGACCCGATTATACTGCATCTGTACCAAAACAGATTTGATGAGCTAGAATCGAACCTGTAATATTTAGATTGCAAACTTAACATTCTGCAGACTGCACCACATCCAGTTACCAATTGTCGTTCTTATTAAATATATCAACAATGTGAATGGCTGATATATAAGGAAATATGTTGTATCCACGCATAACTATAAAATAGCTATCTGCTTCCCAGGAAAGAGGGGGAAAAGTTTTTTTTTATGGATATCATTAACTCTGTCGTCATTTTTTATATTTTGTGCTTTCAATGATTCCGCCAATATTTTTTCTTCTTTTTTTTGGGTTTCTGGGAAAGATGAATGTACTTTAATTTTTTTGAGGATGACAACTTTGGACTCTTTCCTTGCAAGCTGAATTACTTTTATTTGGGTGGCAACACTGACTGCCATAGCGATCGGTCGCATGAAATCTGGCTCTCTCGCCGATCTTTTTCCCCGCTATAGAATTTGATTTTACTATTTTATTACCTGCCTTTTAATTATTTTTGATTTTTCTAACTTCATTTAGTAGTGTTTCAGAGTTGGGATTTACTTCAATACGCAGAAATTTGAAGTGATTTTTTTAAAATTATTTTTTTTACTACTATTTTTTTTATCACGTCAGCATTCAATTACCAACGATGAGTGACCAGATGAGCAAAAAATGCAACAAAGCATTCACAAAGGGGAAATTTGAGATTAAGTGTGAGGCATGTTGGTCGATCTTTCATTCTGATTGCGCTGGGACCAAGAGGTCCACATCTGAGAAACCACCTCCTCGCTGGAAATGTCATAAATGCATCTCTGCAGCCGTGTTTACCCACCAGGATAATGTGTACTCTGGAACTACACTCACAGCCACGAATTCTCAACGTGGCTCTGGATACGAGTGTAAAAACATATCACCCTTGGAGACGTGCGATGGATCACGTTGATCGAGACTAGATGACTGCTCTACAGTCTCAGTCCGATGAAGAATTCAATATATGCAAAAGTATCAAAATGATACTTTCCCTCAACACAGAAGTGATTTTGAGACTACAAAAAATTGAGGACAGAATAACGTACCTTAATCAATGTGAAAATATTGATACGGCCTTGGTAGAGTTCAAGTCTCATGTGCATGAGATCGAGAATCATGTCCAGGGTTGTGATTAATCAGGTCAACAACAAAGTGCAGACATTGAATCCGGAGTATACAAATTTACAGGATAAATTGATCGAGTTGGAGGATTGCAGCCGTAGAGAAAAAAGTATTTTCTGGCATGCCCGAAAAAGATGATGAAAACGCTGAGCAGCTCGAGGTTGATGTTAGAGATCTATGTTTATCTAGGCTGCGGGTTGCTGATATTGGTATCGAGAGGGTTCACAGAATTGGACGGAGGCAGTCGATTTGCAGTGCCTGGTCACATGCAAATTTTTGTCTTTCAAGCAAAAACTGCAAACATGAAAAATCTTTTAAATATGAAGGGGTGAAATATTTTTGTGAATGAGGACTTCAGTGCCGCAACAAGATAGGCCTATGTTCAATGGAGGCTTTGCCAGTTCGCTTCGGACAGAAAACTGGGTCATGGTAATTTCTATCTATTCGTTATAATAAACTATTTTGGGAGAGTCATGTATACATGTATGATCGTGCATGTGATGAGATCTTTGATCTTAAATACAGACCTCATACTACTGATACCCTGAACTTAGATCAACAATCTGTTTATCATTCATCGTATTTCTAAATTTAACTGTTGTGCTTCTGTAAATCATGCACGCCCTCGGGCCCCCCCCCCCCCGCCCCCCCCATAGGTATTTCTCGATCTGAAACTTTTTCTAACACAGAAAATTTTGAATCTGCTTCAGCCCAACTAATCAATTCCAATAATGTTCCTTTATCTAACCATATGTATTATAATGTTTCCCAAACACTGATAATCCCTGAAATACCTAACTCAGTGAAAAATTGTAATGAATACAATATAACATTTTATAATATTGAAGGTCTTAAAAATAAGGAAATTTTTCCTGAGTTGTGGTGTAATTTGTTTTCGCAGTGCGCATTTTGCCTCGTTGAAACATGGCATATGAAAATATACCTAGGTTAAATAGTGACTGAATTTATTGATCAACCTGCTATCAAGCACTTGAGCAGGGGCAATGGAGGTATAATTTTTACATACAACAAAAATATTCTTAGGAATGTGTGTGATAAAGCTAAAAACCGTTTTTTCTCATCCTCGAATGTGATTTCAGTTGTTTTCCGATGCTTGTTTATATTTTCATATCTCCTACCTGACAAACAGTATGACGTAAATTTTTCTGAATTCATTTTTCTACTGACCTATGATTTCGGACATCAGACCTATGATTTCATTATTGAAAATAACTTTATCCCATTGAATGGTTTAAGTCCTTCAGATGCACAAGGACACTACACATATCTCGCATAATGGTGCTAGTATAATTGATCTCTGCTTTGTGTCATACTCTGTCTATAGGGATTTTTTTATGGATTTTGAGATCGGAAGAAACCCAGCTTCAAAACACATGCCTGTGACAATGAAATTTATATTCCCTTTGGGATACAACATGTGTTCTAACATAACAAACCCAATAATTAAAAAATCCTGCTGTAAAGATTCAGAAAAAGATGTTTTTCAATTGGAATTGAACCAGTTTATGTGAACTTCAATCTGCAAATATCAATGCCAAACAATTTGGATCTATATTACTTGCGGCCGCTGATAAATCAGGAATGATCATTTGATCCAGGATCTCAAATAGTAAAGCAAAAAATAAAACTCCCGCCTCTGGTTCGATGATGAGTGCGCCACACTAAAATCCGATCTTCTTCAGCATCTGGGTATTGTTCGAACCCAATTCAATGATAACAATCGGGAACAATGTAGACTGTCACGTAATAAATATAAGAATATTTGTTCAAGAAAAAAACATGAGTTTTTATGAGCATAAATGAGGCGCTTTGTAGTGCTGGAGACTTGACTACATTTTGGGAGATCATAAATCGGTTTAGAGTTAAAAGGGGCTTTGTTCTGAACGCCATCACTCCCAAAACCTGGAAAGAACATTATGAAAGCTTTTTCTCTGGAGGGGTTCGAGTATTTGTTACAGAATCTACAATTCGCACTAATCCAGACATTGACCCTCTCCTTGATGCTAATATCTCACTTACCGAATTGAGCACTGCTATTGATAACATTAAACGCGGGAAGGCCCACTGTAAGGATTTAATCTTGAATGAATTTTTGATTCATTTGACACCGGATGCTAGAGAGGTGTTGCTCATAATTTTTAACAATGTTTTCCATGGCTCTATCATGCCGGACTGTTGGATGGAAGTTATTATTGTTCCTATATATAAAAAGGGAGACCCCTCTAGACCAGAGAATTTTCATCCAATTTCTTTGATCTCCACGATCTTGAAGCTCTTCTCGTCTATCTTGAACAAAAGATTAAACACTTGGTTACGAGTTCATGAAATAATACCAGGGGAACAGGCGGGGTTCTGGGTGGGTTACAGATGCGAAGATCATGTATTTACTTTGAATTATCTGATTCAGGAGAAACTGTTCAGACCAAGGGGTCACCTTTATACACTTTTCGTAGACTTAAGATCCACATTTGATTCTATCGACCACGAAATTCTATGGGAAGTCCTTAGAAAACTTGGAGTAAGTGAACATTTTGTCAAGGTGATCCAGAATATGTACTTAAGGCCAATATTGCAGGTGATAACTGCGTCAGGTTTGACAGATAAAATATCCATCACAAGGGGAATATTGCAGGTAAAAATATCTCCAACCCTATTTAGTCTGTATTTAATCGATTTGATTAATAATTTGAATAATTCCGAAACTCACCTATTGTACATTGGCCAACAAAGAGCGATTCATTGTCTGTTTTATGCAGATGACACAGTACTCCTCTCTGATAATCCAGTAAACTTACAAAAGAAAATAAAAATTCTAGAATCTTTCTGCATACAATATAAATTGGAGATTAACATCTCTAAAACTAAGGTTATAGTCTTCAGAAGGGGAGGGAGACTAAAAAAATCAGAAAAATGGTATTTCTCTAATATCCCAATAGAAATAGTTTCATCTTACACATATTTGGGAATTCCATTTTCATATTTCGGAAAATTTCGGAGAGCTAAAATCAAATTCATCTCCAAAGAAAAAAACACAATAAGCTCAACCTGGCCGATCCTTATCCAGTCTAGGATTTCATCAATCAAAATTGCATTCAGACTTCTCTTTTCTGGTTGTATCAAATATATCAAATGGTGCACTGACTTGGAACCCAGAATATTTGGATGATTTCAATGTTGTATTAAATGTTTTTGCGAGAAAACTATTGCACTTTCCACAAGACACGCCAAGGTACATAATCAGATGTGAACTCGGTCAACCAAGAATGTCCATATTACTCAAAAAGTTTATCCTCTGCTTTTTTGTTAGAATTCTAAAAATGCCAAACTACAGACTTCTGAGACTATGTCGACCAATTGTTGGAAAGGGCAAAACACTCACTCCCTGACAGACATAACTGGCTTTTCTTCGTGTGGAGAATATTCGATTGTGGATTGAGTTTTCTGAGGGAATCTATGGACCTAAACTTAGTAAAAAAACACATCCCAAAAATTCTTCAGATTCTATGTGATCAAAGTTTACAGGTAGACTTATCAAATGCATATAATTCTGCATAATTTTCCCAGTATAGGCTCGTAAAATCTAATTTTGGAATGGAACAATTTCTGCTGACACAGTACTCCTGAATAACAATTTAAAATACAAGAGAGTTTTTGTCCAAATTCGACTTGGAAAAGAACGTGTTTACATGAATGGAAAGGTGCTTCTTATTAACCCAGTCATAAACTGCACATTTTGTAATAAAAATTATCCCGAAACCTGGTCGCATGTTCTTTTCCACTGTAATGCTTACACATACTATCGATCGAAATACCTAGACAAAAACTTGACATCAATTAATTCCTGAATTTTTGAAACAATATGAAACTAAAATTTCTAAAATCTATTGGTTCCTGAATGATATTATAAAATTTAGAGATTTCTTTGAATATTGACAATTCACGATCAAATTTTTTTTTCACCACCTTGTTTTTTTCAGGTCTCTTTATTTGTTTCATCATTGTTTTATATTGTCTGATTATCATAATTAATTGTATGTTGAAATCAGCAAATCGTGAAACTTATGTGCATGCTCAAATTTACGCATCATTTCTCTTTTATTCTGAATCTTTACTTTTTTTTTTATAAATATGAAATTTTTTGAACCATTATTCTGTATTCGGAGCTTCAAATTCATCAATTACTGACTGTTTAGTTTTTCCGTGTCGTCATCTTTTACCTTTTACCAATGGTTTGTAACCAATGCATGTAAATAAAATTATATATTAAATGTATATTATTATATTATTATATATATTACATATATTAAATTACTTTTTTTATTTATGCATCGTGTTTTTTGCGTTATTTATGTTGATTTTATTTGTTATTTATTTTATTGTTTATTATTACCTCTTGGTATGAGGGCCTGTGTTCGAGTCCCGGCGGAGACAAGATGATTTTTCTTTCCGAGTTCACCTCAGCATAATATCCAGAAAATAAATGTTTCCTAGAAATCACAATATTCTTTCAGAAAACATAGCCAACAATCAATGCACCCTCTTTTACATTTCCTTATACTTCCGTGTCACCCTGCTCTTCTCATGATGTTGAATAAACGAGATATACAAGAAAAAAAAACTATGATTTCGGTTATTCGCAGATTTCCCGTATTTGCTGTCACCCCCGCGAATACGGGGGACAACTATATAATGCAATAGTTTTTTCTTCAGCTTTTATGCTATGCTCTATTCAAATTGTATATTTTATAAGAAAACAATATATTGTACAAAATAATTCGGTAGAGAGTAGAAAATTATTTTAGAATTATATTAAGTATTTATTCTCTATATAAGCCATTTTAAACATTACATGCAATTAACGTGTTTTTCCAATGCAAATTTTTGTATTGAAAAGCAATATTTGAGGTTCTTGACAGAAGGGTTTTTGACGTGACAGTATAAACCACAGTTTAGACCCTCAAAAACTGCCATGCGTCAAAAACCTGCCAACAGGACAATATTTCAAGACAGGCAGCTCTAGTTCTTATGACTCGTTTTAAACTAAAAATAAATCCACATTCAGAGCTGTATCATGTATTTCCATAACGGCAGTCATTATGACAGCTCCGATAGTTCCGGGGGTATGGTAATTTCTATGTTAAAAAACAAAATTCCGTGATAGACATTTCTTTAGTGTTCTGCAGAGAGGTGTGCAAGGGAAATTGAGTGATAAAATAACAATGACTTCGAGTCACTTTCTCCTCCTTCCCTCCTGAGAACATTAAATCACCACAATTGATAAATATACTTACGAATACCGTAATTAGCAATTGAAACGTGAATCTCTTGAAGCCATAACAATCGTTGCTAGGTAACAGAACATCCTTCCATTGTTTACGTTTTCATGGCTCATCTGTTGTTAGTGGTTAGTTGATGAACTGGAATGCAAAACAGATGTTTCCATATCATGTCGCCATCTGTTGGGAAATATTCAAAGTCTATCAGGTTCACTGAGCTATAAGTAAACTTTACTTGTAGCTCAGTGATCAGGTTATATACAATAAATATAGTGACCATACTACACATATTTTCTGGGATGTTTTCCGTATTTTCATGTGATTTTGGTCATCCGTAAAGTGACCATACCTCCCGTATTGCCCGGTACAGTACCGTTTTTTTCTCTTTTTCCCGATTTTTTTGCGAAAATGTCCCGGTTTTTCGCGTATTTTCAACTAAGCCAACTTGACTTTTATTCTTCATTTTATTTATCAAATCAACGAATAAAATTATCTTCTAACTCAGAAGTTATATTACGACTACAAATAAGAAAATTCACCTGTTCTTTGTTTTAATTCACTGCAATTTGAAGTGGTGCTTCATTTCCAGAGATTGTCTTCTTTTCTGTGATTTTAGCAGGAGTTGGCAACTTTGCTTAGTTCTGGCATCATTTTTGGCAATAATTGGCAATGTCCCGTATTTTTCCGTATTTCGAAGCCCAATTTCACGCCAAAAAAAACGCGTGGAAGACGAGAGTGGAGACGTCGGTACTTTCAAAAAGCACGTTCCCCGTTACTATTGTATGCCCGTACTGAGTTGGCCTCTGACCTTGAAGCGTGTAGGGAGGTTTCATTTTTCAAGGAGGGAAAACGAGGGGAAAATTGGGGGAAAAATAGATGAAATAGCACAAAAAAGACGCCAACGGAAAATACTAACCTGATCCTTTTGCCTGCGATTTTTTTACTGAAAGAAGATGAATGAAATCGCCCATAGTGACGTTTGATAATGTAGCCAGAGGCCAACTTAGCGTTGGTGTAGAATAGCTCCCGTTCCGTCATTATTCTATAGTCTTTGTATTGAAAGCCATAAAATGATTGCTTACCTGGGGCACCGCACGGCGCGTATATTCATTCGGTCGTGTATCAACCAGCCCTTTAAGTATGCAAATTGGTAGGTAGGTATTTATAGCTAGATGGGGGGTGGGCTCAGCAATGTTTTTTACCCGGTGACCTATGATGTTGTTGCGACGGCTCTGATCTTACTTTATGGAAATACAGCGAAATCTCAATCCAAAAACTAAGCATTAGCGCGAGTTGTTGTTCGCAATTAACTTAGTTTCACTGCTTTTGTGTCACCCTAGAGGCCGCAGCTAGAAACGAAAATTTACTCTGCCACATGGGGTCTATGTCCATTTCAGCACTAACTGCCCGTAATTGTTAACAAAAAAAGGGTAAACCCGACGCTCTTCTTGGACCAGCACCTGGAAACCCACCTCCTCCCCTCCTTCAGTTGAGGCCCTGTGTGGGCAACCTTTCATTAAAAATCTTTAATTGTACAATTAAGTGCTCGTAAAATTTTACGATTTTCTGCAGGAGAAACTGGAGAAACGGCTAGGCACCCAAGCTCTGTCATAAGAAGCAACATATAAGCACTTCGGCCACCGGGGGACCCGGGCGATTTTCTACAAGATTTTATACCGATTTTCAAACCGATTATTAGGCTCAAATTCGATTATCAAACCGATTTTCTAATGGATGTAGAGATGCTGGAAAAAAAAATTTGCATATAAAAACAATGTACAACAGCAGTTGGTCTTTTTTTTGTGCTGCCCCCAGGCAGGGCCGTCTCCATTCTACCGGGCCTGCTTTGGGTCGGAGCATCGTCTGCGCGCTCTCTATCCCTGAACCTGTATGCTTTGATTACACTTTACCCCGTAATATTTACTATAAAATTTGTCATTCCTTTTGACAGGCAAATATCACGTAGCTCTGTGCCTTCCTTTTTTTTTTTTTAAAAATAGTTTATTAACGTAAAGAATAGTGTATTTCCCATGAATTAAAAAACAAACACCTCATAACAGTGAATTTATGGTCTCGAATATATAAAATTTTGATCAAATCCCATACACAAATACTTATTTCTTTTTCATATAGCCTGCACATGTATTTTTAATCATAACCACACTTCATTTGCCAATGAATACACGATATTAAGAGTAATCATAAATTTATGAAACATGGTCCATAGGTGGTTTGTATTATGGGAAATACATTCAAACTATATATTCTGAATTTGAAATAGGTGAAAAAAAAGCATATTGCCCACTTTCACAGATATCTACACAAATTATTTACAGTGAAATAAATATTTCATTACCACTTTTATACACAACACTTTATTTACAATAATATAATATTTTATTCTCACTTTCATACAGTCGAAAACTTCGTTATAACATTCATTTTGCATAGAGAAGCAGTGCATTAAAAAAATTAATTGCCTATTCAAACAAATGACAAAAATCTACTTGAAAAAGTCCTGGGTGTTGTTAGAAAATTTAACTCTGACAAATTTATATTCAGAACATAATTTCTTAAATGCTCTAATGTGTCACGTACAGGAATTGTCAATTAAAAAAATGCATCTCTTGAGTAAAAGACCTTTCAAAAAATGTCTTTTTTTATGCTTTCCCACTTTTTCTTATGTGATAAGCTCAATATCAACTTATTCCGATGGAGCAATTCTGTACAGGATCATTAAGCAAAAATATTGAGAGCAAAAGCAGTGGCCTCAAAGCTAAAGGTGCTGGAGCACCCACTGAAGTGATTTAGCAATCAAAATCCTTACCTAAAGTTGAAAACGAGCCTACAAGTTCCAAACACTTCCGACACCCCCTGAGCAAAAGAGTTGAAAATGTGTCGTATCAGAGGACGTTACATGCTAGGGTTCATTAACATTATCTGTAGGAATTACCCGAGATAGCAGTCATTTGATCTCAGATGCCGTTATAAGGTCTGGACACACATATCCGCACCGTGCCCGACACGTGCGTCGGCCGAGTGTAGGTCATCACGCGGTCAAAGAATAATTCTTTGCTAAGCAATGCAGCCGTTCACACATATCCGCACCGTAGCCGAGCACCGTCACCGCACCGCGTCCGCACCGTCACCAACTAGTTTATTTTATATTTTTACGGTGACGGTGCGGTCTCGGGAGAGAGAGAGAGCGCAGATTTTTTTAAAAAAAGAGAGAGGAGAGAGCTCATTTATTTTATGTCGCTTCTCAATTTTCATCAATTGCTGAATTATTAATTCCATTTATTTCTTGATTTTAATCAATTTCTGCATTATTACTTTTATTAATTATGAATTTTCAATAGTTCTGGAATTATTTCTTCCGTTAATTCTAAATCTTAATCTATTCCGAAATTATTTCTTTCATTAATTCTGAATTTTCATTGGTACTGAAATAATTTCTTTCAATTATTTTTAATCCATCGATTCTAAAGTTTTCCTTAATTTCGGAAACGGTTTCTCACATTAGTTCAAAATTACCTCCATTAATTTTTGTGTTAATTCACATTTGTGTAGTTATTATTTTTTTTTGTACGGGGGTATTTCTTAGCGTTCGTGTATATTCATGATGCCGATTCCCTCTTCCCACAAAGTATATGAAATCTTGTTAAAGAGAGGGGGGTGTCCTAAACATTTTTCGTGCCCCGAAATTGTTTAGACGCACCTGGCCTCGCTTCTGTGGTACTAGCGTAATATGTAGAAAACATATGGATAAACATTTTCACAACTTTGATGGGAAAAAAAAGTTTAAAATTATGTTTCACATAGCATATAACGAAATTTTGCCGGGGAGATTTTTGTTAAAATAATAATGTAAACTTGGAAAACTAACTAGGTTTAATTTCCGATGCTCTGTAAATGAAGCATTGTTTTGGTTTTAACATAAATTATATATATAAATAGAAAACGGTTCGAAAATTTTTGGGTTTTTTCTTATGAGAAAATATAGGAGACATTTTAAATTTGGTACTCACATCAGATGCAACATGTTAAGCCATAAATGCTTAACCCATGTCCTGTGCTCCAAATGCGGCCCTCGGAAGCATTTGATGTGGCCCATGACAACAAAAAACAAAACAAGGCTCTCGAGTGGTCTCAAGCACATTTCAAAATCACTTGAGCGACTAATGGCACACCTCCAGTTCACTTAAGTGGATCGTGATACATTTGCAGATTATCCTATTTGAGTGGTTAGTGGCACATTTCCAGATCTCTCGAGTGGCCCGCGGCACGCTTGCAGATCACTTAAGCGGCACGTGCCACTTCTTTTTAGATAATTTTGGAGGATCGAGACTCATTTCTGGATAACTTAAGAAGCCCGCGAAATATTTCAAAACAATGAAGTGGCCCACACCTTCCAAAAAGTCGAGCACCTTTGTGCTAAATATCTGACAAAGGTGTTTCAGCGACTGGGACTTTGGCAATGAGTGCTTTAAATTACTATCGAATACTGGTGAGGCTTTATCATTGAATCAAGCCCCGGCAAACTAAACACCCCAATTGTTATTGATTTTAATATCCATTTGCCATTTGCAGAGGAGCCAATTTTCAGTTTAGAAGATTCCGCGAACACACACACACACAGAGTAAAAGATATGCTCGCTCTTTCGTACAATATGCTCCTACTGAGCTGAGATGCACTTCTCCGAGGTGTTATCGGAATTTGACACCACCTGCCCCTACAGATGATTATATTTATGATGGCCGTTGACTCTGAATAAAAAAAAACCGAGTGTGTAGGTGAGGAAGAGAGAGTACCCCTCTCCCCCACAGATTGTTTTAATTTCTATATGACTTTTTTTTTTCTCTCTCCCCTTTCATCACTCCGTAAATAATCTCCTCTCTCCAAACTATAAACAAGAATGCATATAGTCAAACTAAGCAAATGGCCGTCTTTTTATTTTCAGCTGCATTAAATAGATCCTATCCTTTTTTGCGGGTTTGTCACATACAAAAAATCTATCGGAGATCAATCCAAAATAAAAAATTTATATACATGTATAGATTATTTACAGAAATGTTTAGAACAATTAATTATTGTTAATTTACGCTAGGGTTATTATATCCAAATCACTCTTGTTAATTAATTTACTGAACATTTTGATTACACCGAACCGGCTGCGAGACTTGAAGCAATCGACACAGCTTCGTAGTCAGCATACGGCAGCGACACGGGCAACACACGGAAAGGTGTGGTCTGAAGAGGAACGAGCCGAGCCACGGCCAACTGACGCCCGAGCTACGCTCCTGGCACGGTGCGGATATGTGTGTCCAGACCTATAATTGGAGATGGAACGAATATTTCGCTGTTATTCAGTATATTCGGCCCTTTTGCCAAATATTTGGTTCGGCTAAATATCGGTGTGCACAACAATTTAAAAAAATCATATTAACCCTTCGATGGGCAGCGCCATATATATCCGCTCAAAAATGTTGTGGTGAATCTGGGCAGCGCCGTATATATCCGGCCGACCTGATCAGTTGCCTTCCCCTACTTTCTTTGTGTAAATCTGTCGCCCCTGCAGTTGACGAGCTCCTCCTCCAGTATTCAGAAGAGATCATGACATTGTAGGACGCTCTATACAGCTACACAATACAGAAAGCACACGGTAACAATGCTATTATCCCTTGCATTGTAATTGCTATCTTGAGGTGCAAAGGGTTGTAGGGAAAGAGAATTCTTGAAGATGTTTCTGTGGTCTGAAGTATTTTTTTTTTCAGTCCAAAAATAGAGTATCGCTTTTTTTCCCTTTCACTCAGTTATTTCTTCTATATTTGATTTTTTTTTTATTTTTGAAACTTTCGGGTGATGATTAGTTTAGAAATTGATATGATACAGAATTTATGTTTCAAAATAACTATGAACGTTAAACTAACACCTCTTGAGCTGAATTTTTTTTCGTAGTAAAGAAAGGACCCCCCCCCCACTCCTTCACCCTCTCATCATAAACTGACTTATTTTCCGCTAAACTATGCTATATAAAATTATCCGTGGTCAACTATGATACTGTAACTAAGCCATCCATCCTATATCTCTAACATAATATAAACCGTCCCCAAAAATTAAATCCTATTTCTGCATCTTCTGACTATCTATAGTCGAATGGAAAAACTCTCTCCCCTCAACTATCATTGATCACAGTCTGTCACAATCAAACACATTCTTTTGTATCGGTCTCGACAAACAATATTGTATGAGTAAATGTAAGGAATTTCGCAATTTCAGCATTTCTTTATTTTTTCAACTACAATCTCTCGTTATTATCTATGCATATCATTTCCTCAATAACCTCACAGTCTATAAATCGAGTTTATTACACTGCTGATGTATTCCAAAAACATAGAAATTTTAGTATCCATTACACATCTTTCACGTTCTTTGCGAACATCGAACTTGAATATTACCATAATTATTTTAAACTTCTGGAACTTTAGGTCGTACATTGCACTCAGTTCTGTGAAGTTTTTGAAGTGACACTTTCCCAAGCCTGCACAATCTTCCAATCCTAACTTATCACATTCCTGAGTTAACGCAAAAGGGAAGGTCTAACCACCCCGATGAGCCAGTATAATAGTGTTATTTTGCAGGAAAAAACGTAACCCCCCCCCCCCCAAGGAAATATTAAATTGTGAAACGCACCTCTCTCCCTCTGAGAAAATCCTGCCTACGCCCATGATCACATTCACCTCTTTGGCGTAGTCTTGTCTGTTATTTCTGTGATTGATAAATGTCAATATTGTGTTCAGAAAAGTGCTCTTGTAGCGAAACTGCGTGGATCACAGAATGCCCACTTACATGGGTTGTGATATACGATGCAGTTCATTGGAAAATTCCGTCGCTCTCAAAATAATAACATTTTGGAAGTACGATGAAACTTTTATGAAACGGCCGTTCGGTATTCCGAAAAAAAAGACCGTTTGTGAAGTTGATCACCGAATAGAAGTTGGGCGATGGTAGAAAGAAGAATAAGGTGGAAAGCGTGTGGTGTGTCAAAATTTCGGATTTCATTGTCACCAAAGAAAAAATCTCATGCTCAATATATTTTACAATGCCCAAGAAACAGGTGCATATACTTTGGGCAAAGCATTGAATACCAGATTATCCGATCAATTCTTGAATCTGTATTATCAGAGATCTGTTTTTTCCTCGTAGTGAGTGCTACACTCAATGAAAAGGAAAAGCCTTGTGTTCGTTCTTTCCTCGCATTATTTTATTCTCTCACTGTTTTTATACTATATGTCTGCGTGCTAAAAAGTAAAGAAAGCTCCCACAAAGAGCAAAAACTTTCACGTCCTGTTTCTATTCAGTAAAGATCATTGGTGATCTGTCGTATTTATCCTGGGCCATGGGCGAAAATTTTTTAACTGTCTTATCAGCTAGGATCAATTGTATAGCATTAGCTTTTGTCATCTTATTTACAATTTTTTTTAACCTGATAATGTCACAACTGAATAGGAAATTCGATTGAGCTGGAAAGGTATTTATACTGATGTCCGAAGATTATAAGGTTATACAAAGAGAACTATATAAGGTGTTAATGCATTCAAATAAAACGAAGAAAAACTTGGTTTTTTTTCTTCAACTCTTACGGCCTAAGTTTGAAAGAAAAAACAGCTTGACAAATGTGACGGGACCACGGATCAGTCTGGATTAGGGAGTTAACTCAATTTTTTTGGAAGAGACTCTGTGGACACTCCTTCTTTTCAATCCCACCAGTCTCTCTTTTTACCCCCTCCCCAAAGGTAGGTTTTGCGGACGCCCATGGAAGAAAGCAAGCAGTTCATTCAAAATAAATTGGTTGTATTGACCAGAGCTGATCATAACTGAACGAGGCAGAACTAAATTCTAGGAAGAGGAAGAATTTCAAGAAAAAGACAAGAATTTCTCATTTGGTACCCGTGAAGTTATCTGTATCCGCCCATTAGTATAAGCCTCTTATCATCGTGGCTTGTTATAGCCAACACCAGAGGTAAACACAAATAAGCATTTGGTTGTTTCAAACAATGCTTGTCTCGTGATCTCACACATTCCTACTTTCCCACCTATTTCCTTTCTTCTCGCTCTTCTTTTCTACTTTTTGAGCCATGTGTGTTTCACAATGGTTTTTGATGATTCTGTATAACATTCATACTATTTGACAGGCGAGTAAAAGCAAACCCCCCCATAAGTACAATACTACTGGCTCTATTGAGTGAAGATGAATTCGATGAGAGAAGTTAATATCAAGTTCGGAGAACGATTGCTCGTTTTCATCAGTTTCATCCGAATCTTAGGATGAACTCCAGAGTGTAAGAGACTAGTGCAGTCGTGTTGTATTGAAAATTCCACCACCACCTCGAGTACGCCATTTTAGTGGGAACCCAGGCATATAGGTCCCACTATACAACGTTTCAAATTCATTCAACTAGTTAAACCTTTTTTTTTTTTATGAACCAGTTATTGAAAACATAGTAACGTAGATCAATGACTTTGCTGCAGAATATATTCAACAAAATAATGTGGCACCAAAATCAAAGCATGTTCGTGCGACACGAACAATCCCCAAAAAAATTCCAAGTTTCCAAGTGCTATATTCACAGAGATATTCAAATTCGAAAAGTGGAGGCAATTTGGGAAAGAACAGAGTTAAAAGCGTGTAAAACTGTTTTCCCGCATTTAACGCTGTTCTTTTCCGAAATCTCCTCCGTTTTTCGAATTCGAATACCTCTGTGAATATAGCATTTAGAAACCATGGAATTTTTTTGTTGGGCATCGGGACAGACAGGACAACAACTTTCTAATTGAAAGCACGGAGGACGGTATAAAAATTTTATTTTGCTACACACTGTATTTTCATTCTCAAAACTAGTACAGGGGAATTTTTGAACGCCTGCTGAGCGTTTTTTAAATTGAAATCATACCTCTACGACGGACGGTTGATGAGATAAGGGCAGAGCTAGTACTAACAGACAGGACCGTAACTAGAATTTTTGCCGCCCGGAGCCAACATTATTTTGCCACCGCCACAACTTTAAAATTCGATATACTTTTTTTAAAGGTGCTCTTGTTACCACCTAAAACTACCTCCCCCTAAATTTTGCCGCCCGGGCAGTTCACTCCCCCACCCGTCTAGTTCCGGTCCTGCTTACAGGACACCTAGTATAAAGAGTTGATGAAAACTAACTTGTATATTGAAAATAATTGGGGCAGCTTAAGACAAACATTTCACGAAACTTTGTCGAAGACAAAATTATTTCATTTGTATGGTAACTAATCAACTGTTAATTATTAATATTTTTTTTTCAAAACATTTTACGGAAGTTTAAATATAGCGTACATATATGAATATTCGTATCATCGCATACTGAATACCAACAGATAAATTAATAGACTGACATTTATCCAGTAAACATTGAATGTCCACAATGTGTGTCACACAATAGAAATTGATTTTATATTGAGTATTCACGAAACTTTCGATTCAATCCCCGTAAATTCCGGTAAGGATGTATAAGCCACATCTAGAAAGGAAAAAAGAAAAGTTTTCGTGGAAAAATATTGTCGTCGAAGCCTCAAGTAAGACGCACATAATTTTCGTCACAGAATTTTAAAAAAAATGATTAAAATTCTTCGTACGTTTCCACTTACGTTCTTTGATTTCTTTATTAATTTTGTTTACCATTACTTGATTAAAAAAAATAAATTAGTAAACATTGAGCGTTTTTCAGAAGTGAAAATTTATAGAATTTATTGGAATTCTCGAAGTTTTCATTATTTTCAATCGAATACTCTGTTGTAAATGAAAAAAAGTTGACGCTCGAGATTTTCATGTAATAATAATTATTTATGATTATCTTTCAATTAAAATAATGATCTTTTTGCATGAATCCAAAAAATAGAAAGAAATTGGGGAAAATGAAAATTTCTCATTTTTCTCCCAAGAAATCGGGGAAAAATGATTTCCTAGGTTTCATAAACATTTTAACACTCAGTGAGGCCATTGTGGCTAACCTACAATAGGTCTATTCATGTTGTTGAGGTATTGTTGCGATGGGAGGATCCCCAATTACCGGAAATCCGGCTACCTGCTGGTGAGAATGGGGGAAAGCATCGTCTTTCCTGAACAGGCTCTGCCCATTTTCGAAGGATTTATCTGAATATGCGTAACTGTCGAAGGGTTAATTGGAATTTTTCCAATAAATTAAAATTTATTGATTATATTTTACTGTGCTGTGTTTATTCCTTTCTGTGAAAGAGATTATGTCACTGTGAATTTCTAGGACAAGATAAGGAAAACACGAAACTCAAAATAGAATCCTACTGTATTAAGGCATAAGTGAGCATGACTTACACAAGTTCACTAACTCAAGGATGTATCAAGACATACATATGGAGCTACCGAAAGAGGCAAAAGGATCAAAGAACATCTAAAGAGGAAAAATAAGTCAGAAATTTTATGATGCATTATTAGCAGAGAATAAATAATGCTTGACGTTTTCTTAATTAAGTGTAAAATTATAACAAGTTTTGAAAAAAATATTTATATTATTCTGTAAGTAATAAATTTAATATTAAATTTAATTTCTATCATTTTTGTGTGAGATTACCAATAACTTTATTATCAATTAAGAACACTAATTTTATTTACAATTGTAATGAATTTAAGGAAAATTGATATTCGTTCGATGAATGTTTGGTTATTTGGCCAAATTGCTATTCGTCCCATCCCTAGTTAGAACAGAGGTTGTTATTGGAGTTCCGCTGTAAACATATATATACAGGTCTACACAATATGTATGAACATACAATATGTAATTTAAAAAAAGTCTGTTAGACTATTTGGAGTTACATAAACCAAGTTATGTACATTCAAAATTCATTCAAGCAGTGAATATCCTTAATTTTTTTTAAGACAGTTTGATCTTGATCCCCCGATTACAGAATATGAGAATAGGCCAATACATAATTACGTATTGATAATGCTGATATTTTTGGTTTACTATCATTTTTCGTTAGCAAATCATTTTTGGCTTTACAATAGTTGTTTAGCAGAATGTTAGGAGTAACGGACAAACATTTCGTTACTAAAACATCCGAAGAAATGCCACATGGGCACATGTTGATGGGAATTTCATTTCTGATAATGATTTTGTCCATTGCTATTTTGGTAACAATGGCTTTTAAACTTGTTTGTCTCAAAAACTTACCTTCATAAGTCTCTGATATCAAAATTTGGAAAACAGGAAATGCTGTGTACCTGGGTGTGAAGCTACTTATAAATCGCAGAAATTACACCCCTTGCTTTCCTGTTTATAAAAGATGTAGAAAGGCGAAAGCAATGGATTGCATCAATCAATAGGAAAGACTTTGCTCCGGGTTCATCTGCTGTTGTATGTGTAAATCATTTTGATTAACCTTTTATTGTCAGTGAGAACAAGATTCTTTAAGACGGGTCTGTGATTACTGTACCACGGAAAAAAAATAACACTGAAAGATGATGCATATCCAACTAAGTTCCAAAATCAGCCAGCATATCTATCGAAGACCATTGCGAAAGAGAGGAAGGCCTTATCTGAGCGAAGAGCAGCACTTCAGCAAAAAGATGAGGATGACTTTTTGAAGTGGTGTGAAGAGGACAGAATTGAGGGTTTCGAAGACTTGAAACCCATCTTAAAAAGTAGACTAGGTGAATTTTGGACATTGGAGCAGCAAAACAGTGTATACAGAATGTGCATACAGAAACAGTGTATACAGTGTATACAGCAAAATATATACAGAATCGAAGTGATTGATTGTCCACAAGTGACTGTTGTCTTTCAAGTTTTAGAAGACTTGCAAGTAAAATTTTTTTATGAAAACCAACATCTTTGTCCCAAAAATATTCTAGGTTTTGTCCTGGGAAAAGAACCTAAGCTAGATAGATGAGAGAAGCTGGATAGTGTGCTCAGTCACTTAAAATCCTTCAAGATAGAAGAAATGACTTCTAATCAAAAAGTAAGTTCAACTATTGCACTTTTAAATGGCATATCGGATGACGACCCTGAATTGACCAAGATTCAATTCATCAAAGATCAGATATCTTTGATTGGAAGCAAACAATGCCGATATAGTTGTGAAACAATCCTGTGGGCTGCACGCTTCTATTTCAGCTATCCAGCTGCATATGCTATGATGAGGAAAAGTGCCATGCTGACGCTTCCTCATCAGTCATATTTGAGAAGTTTAACATCATCTCTTAATTTCAGTGTTGAAAGCTGCACTCAAAACCATTTCAGTTACCTGAGGCAGAAGTAGAATGCTCTTGAAGAGAACAAAAAAAAAATTGTGAATTTGATGCTGGACGAAATTTATATAAATCCATCTATCGACTATAAAGGGGGAAATGTTGTGGGTGTAGCGGATAATTGTGATAAATTGATTGCTGCATGCACTGTGCAAACTTATATCATCCTTTTTCTCAAAAAATAAAGATGTTGTAGCCTTGATACCGGTGAAGAATTTAACTAGTAATCAACTTCATGTTTACACAATGAAAGTAATGAATTTGTTACAGGGTTGTGGCTACATCATATTATCTTTAATTTCAGACAACAGAATTAATCGCAATATGTTCACATTTGTTTGCAATGGAAATTTAACTTCTTCCATATAAAATCCTCATTATCTAGATAAAAAAAATTTCTTCTCTTTAACACTCCACTGTACGCAACAACTGGTTAAATCAGAGCTTGACCAATCAAACTTTCTTTTATCCTGATCCAGCTGATACCACCCGAATAAACACTGCTATATAGTCTCTTGCATCTAAGACAAATAAATGATGCAGAAAAACACCTTGTTATCAAGACCGCTCCCAAATTGACTAGAAAGTACTTTTCCCATCATCAATAGAGAGGCAGAATGTAAACCATGCAATGTGCATTTTTCACGATTCCAATATTGTTTCCTTGGAATTGAACAGTCCTAAATTGGGTGCTGATTTTATCAAAACCAAGGATTTCATTCAGTACTTGCAACAATGGTGGAAAATTGTAAATTGCAAGCATCCTTGCAAAGGAAAACATCTGCGTGATCAGTATTGTATGTTTATCATACTTCTTTTTTCATAAGAGTATATTTTAATCATATATCTTCAGTTTTTAATCATGAAAATTGCGTTCAGAAAATTTAATATATAATTAAAATTTTTTTTAACAAGTCATGCATCCCTCCATTTTTTCCGAGTGTGTGTCCTAATAAAAGAAAATTTTTGGGAAAATAATTAGAGAAATTTAAAAAATTATTTAGTGAACTAATTGACAGATGAATGGAGGCATGTAAAAAACCCATTGCTTTTATGAAAACTGTTTTTGTTGATTTTTTAAATGCATTAATACTTGCTGGGGTGAAAAATGACCCCACAATGATAGCAATTTAACACAGAATTTTCACAACTCCAGTTAAGGGTTAAACAAAAATTCTGACTTTAGAATATTACAACCAGAAATGAAAGAAATTCTATTTAAAAAAAAAATGCATTTGAAGAAATAAATTGGAAATAAAAAATATGTGAATGTTTGGATCGAAGTCATATTATGATACAAATGCTGAACATAAAATCATTAAACGTGACAGACGTGCAACCCTTCCTCAAATTGCTGCGGATTTCAATGCTGGGCCATCAACAAGTGCGAACCATTCCACGAAACATCATCGATATGGGCTTTCGGAGCCGAAGACCCACTCGTGTACCCTTGATGACTGCACGACACAAAGCTTTACGCCTCGCCTGGGCCCGACAACACCGACATTGGACTGTTGAGGACTGGAAACACTTTGCCTGGTCTGACGAGTCTCGGTTCCAATTGCTTCGAGTTGATAGACGTGTACGGGTATGGAGACAACCTCATGAATCCATGGACTCTACATGTCAACAAGGGACTGTTCAAGCTGGTGGAGGCTCTGTGATGGTATGGGGCGTGTGCAGTTGGCGTGATATGGGACCCCTGATCCGTCTAGATACGACTCTGACAGGTGACAGGTACGTAAGCATCCTGTCTGATCACCTGCATCCATTCACGTCCATTGTGCATTCCGACGGGCTTGGACAATTTCAGCAGGACAATGCGGCACTCCACACGTCCAGAATTGCTACAAAGTGGCTCCAGGAACACTCTTCTGACTTTAGACACTTCCGCTGGCCGCTTAAATCCCCAAACATGAACATTATTGAACATATCTGGGATGCCTTGCAACGTGCTGTTCAGAAGAGATCTCCACCCCCTCTTACTCATACGGATTTATGGACAGCCCTGCAGGATTCATGGTGTGAATTACCTCCAGCACTACTTTAGACATTAGTCGAGTCCATGCCACGTCGTGTTGCGGCACTTCTGCGTGCTCGCTGGGGCCCTACACGATATTAGGCAGGTGTACCAGTTTTTTTGGCTCTTTAGTGTATATCCAATTGCATCAATCCATATAGTTTAGGATTTTTTGAAATTAATCATGGCCCCATATAAATTACACATTGAAGAAATTCCGCAACTTTTTCCGCAGACAATCAAGCATTTTTTGCAGGAAAAACAGGCAGATCAATAACTTGAACTTAAAAAAAAAATTCGAAATATCTAGCTCCCATTAAAAAGAAAAAAAACGATTCATTTCTATGCTTCTTTAATTTAGATTTGTTTCTTTCATGAGTCACACTGGAAGTCGCCATATTGGTTACCTTGTATGTCCCTCAAGAAAAAGGGAAACATCACGTGATCCAAAAAGCCTCATTGGAGTGCGGAAAGGGGGGTTAACCCTCCCTCTCAAGCCGAGATTATAGTGTTATTTTGCAGGAAAACACGTAACCCCCCCCCCTTCCCTTCAGAAGGAAAAAATTTCGAAACCCCCTTCCCCGAGAAAATTCTGCGCACGCCTATGTCTCAATGTGTATTGTTTACTTTAATTAACATAATGTTCGTGTCCCGATGGCACGACACTGATGTGTAAAAATTAAGGACGAAGCTGCAAAATTGAGGTCGAATATTCTTTACGGATGAAAGCAGATTTAGAGATTCCGCACACGGAGCGATTTCTCGGCGAGCGAATCAAGTGGCGAGGTAAGAGCGATCGCGGAAAAATTCCAACGATATGGACGATTAAACGATTGGCATCCGCCAATGGGCCGATTTTTTCGCCAGCGAACTTGCCGATTTTCGCTGTTGTACCCATGCTCTTCCTATTTTCCCGCCACCACTTCCATCCGTTCCCTGCCTAATACGGTATTTTTCTTCGTTGTTATTCTGTGCGCTCTATACATAAAATTATTAATTTTTTCACATATTCAGAAGTGTTTCAAACCTGTGGGTGCTCGATAAATATAACTTTACATAGCAAATTGTAATTATTGAATAAATTCTGTGGGTACTCGGACCCTTGCCACATAATCACAGCTCCGACACCACTGCGAGTAAAAACAATGAAACGAAGAAATGAAATATGAGAGAGCAAACTTTATAGACTTGGCCAATGCGCAGGTTTCTCCCCCTCCCAATTTTATTATTATGCCAACTATGAGAATGCCATCACAAATGTCGAGTTATCAGGGTAGTCACTTATCGAGGTGATCTGCTGCATTTATTTTGAAACATATTAATATAATAAAATGGCTAGGATTTCTAAAAATATTTTCGGAAAATGTAACGAGGAAATTGTTAGGTCTACCTGATTCATTTATTAAATCATTAAAGTAAAAAATTACATTTTTAATCTTCAGATTGAAGGCCTCCGTTTTTTCCTCACGATTTGGGTGATTCGATTAGGATCGTACTTCTTTTCACGTCGCTCGTAACACCACTCGCTCGCTCGGCAATCGCGATGAATAGAAATCGCTAAGCAATCGCGCCGTTGGCGACCACAACTCATTTACTTGCACTGAGCTATAAGTAAACTGGAGTGAAGACTCCCTATTCAATAACACAGACGTTCGCGAGCCGACGCGGAGGAATACAAAAGTGGGCGTGGCGGAGCGAGACGGGCAAAACATTGCTATTTCAGCATGTAATTTTATAAAAAAATAGTTCCTCCTAAGTTTTGGAAAGAAAGGGTATTTCGTGTACGAAAGTAAGTATTCATTTTTATACATTTTTTTGAAGATAAAGAATACATAATTATTGGCCGAGAAGTGAAAAAAAGTGGAATGTACATGTCTCGTATTTGGAATTGCCCCATTGCATTAACATGGTCAGGAAATGTTTTACCCGGCTCGCTCCAAAAGGGTGATGCGGTCGCGTAGGACGACGGCTCGCGCAGTCCTCACTCCACTTTACTTATAGCTCAGTGTTTACTTGAGAAGTGAGCGAGAGGGAAAGAAGAATCGTCACACTGGCTCGCCGAGAGGAATAGCTCCGTGTGCGGAGGCTCTTCCCTCCTCACACGGGGAAACTAAAATCGAGCTCGAGTTGCACGTTCTCCCTCACACGGCGCTACTGAAAAAATACTAGAAGTCCGGGAAACTGAGTAAAAACACAGCAGAGTCTATAGTTTTCCTTCTTATCTTCCGGTACTATCTTGTTAACAGGGATAGGAAAAATCGAAATTTATGAGAAATAAGTAAAATAATTTCTATTATATGTGAAATTGATACAGAATTTCAGCTCACAGGTAAATACACAATTTCTTTATTTAAATTGATATCATTTTGAAATGACAATAAAATGGTAAAAAAAAGTTATATAGTTTTTTAGTATAATTTCATTTGTTTTGAGTGATGTAAATGGAAAAAAAACGCAATAAAATGTCTGTTTTTCCTCTATAAATGTGCCTTTCAGTGGCATGATAATGGTGTGATAATGAAAAAAGCAGACATGCATTTCATTTGCACATTCATTACGCAAACATGCATTTCATTCATGCACGTCTGCTTTTTCAGTATTACTAAAGTGCGCCATTTTCCTGTTCGTTGCAACTGTTAGAACGGTTTTGCACGCTGGAATTACTTTACAGAGCTGGCGTCCGTGCCTTTTATTCATTGTAACGCCGATACATGCAGTTTCTTCTTCGCCAGGTTACATTTGCGTGTATGGTGTTCTTTTTCTCACGATAAATTTCAACAGGAATGCCATTTCAACGTTTGCGGAGCGGCCGTTTCGAAACGCGCTAGCGCATTTGCGTTTCATGTTAGACCATGCATTCTCTGATGACAAATTTTTGTAGTGTATACTATCACCTCTTAAAGTTTTCCCATCTTTTCTGAATCACCCTGACTAATTGACACACTGACTGATTCATCATCGCCGAGCCAATTCTTGATGAACTCCATCAAGGCCATCTGGGCATTGTTAAAATGAAAGCAATTGCTCGATCCTACGTCTACTGGAGGGACATTGATAGCGACATAGAAAAAGCTGCTAAAAACTGTCCAGATTGCTCCAGATTCAAGTCCGATCCGGTGAAAGCAAGGGTACACCATTGGGAATACCCGAGTGCTCCGTGGGAGAGAATTCACGTAGATTTCGCAGGTCCCATATTCGAGCATATGTTTTTGATCGTAGTCGATGCTCATTCTAAATGGATGGAAGTATACCCGATGAAATCAACAAACACGTTCAAGACAGTTGAATGCCTACGGGACTGTTTCTCTCGATTTGGACTGCCTTTAGTGTTAGTGAGTGACAATGGTCCTCAGTTCACATCACACGAGTTTGAAATATTCATGAGGAATAATGGAATAAAGCACAAAACGTGTGCTCCCTTCAAGCCATCAAGCAACGGGCAGGCAGAGAGATACGTTCACACCTTAAAACAATCCCTTCGGGCGATGCAAAGATTTCCCGGAAACATCTACCAAAAAGTGAGCACGTTTCTGTTGAATTACAGAAAAGCGCCAAATGCGACTACCATGCAAAGCCCAGGAATGTTATTCCTAAAAAGAGAAATCCGAACTAGGATAGACCTAGTCTTGCCAAATTTCAAGAACAGGGTTCAAGAAAGGATCAGAAATGAGGTCACAGACTTCTATGACCGAACTTTCGAGCCAGGAGATCGTGTGGCTGTGCGAGATTACAGATCCGCCAATAACAAGTGGAAGTTCGGAACTGTTCTCAACAAAGACGGAGTTCTGCACTACACTGTAGATGTAAATGGAACTCTCTTCCGACGTCACATCGACCAGATGAAAGCAGCTGGCAATCAAGTCCAGCCAAGCTTGGTGATACCCCGAGTTCCAGGCAAACTTTCATCAACTCCTGTCGCTGCTGACTCCGAAGTGCAGTTTGCTCCAGAAGAACAGACAACTCCGGCAGAGATCAGTAGCGATCTACCAACACCAGCTAAGGCACCAGCGACGTCCAGCAAGCCACCAGCGATGTCCAGTACTTCCTTTCCTTTGCGACGTTCCCAACGAACCAGGAAAGCTCCTGTCCGGTTGGATCTTTAAATTAGCGGGGAGGAATGTGGTGTCCTTATAAGAAATGACTAAAAGAACTAAACTGATAAGAACATACAACGCCACCTAGTGTCGTGTAAGGGGAACTAGTGAGTTCCACCTCGGACATCAAGTAGACAAGATGTCTAAATGTTCTGCTCTTTCCACTTTATAAATTCTTCCTATCTATATGTATGTAATCTAAGTCTAACGTAATAATAAATACTCATCAAAATAAATACCCATGAGTTATCCACTCGGCTAACAAAGTGTTAAAGAAAACACAACAGGTAGGGCAAAAGTTATAATGGGGCAATCACCGCTGAGCCCAAAGCACTGGAAGCTATAAATATGAAATTCGTTTGGTATTATATTTTATAATATAGAGACTCGAAAAGACGGGATTTCTGGAAATGCAACCCTCAAGTTAATCATGAGGGATTCAAATGTTAATGGCGGGAATCACCGTCGAACAATTTTCAGACTACCAAATACACGCGAGCGAAGCCTCGGGTAGCAGCTAGTTCCGAATATATTTCGTTTCTCATTAGACTATTCAAATTTATTTTTTCCATTCCCCACTCAACCCTTTTCCTTCAAGTGAAGGGGAAAAGACTGCTGCAAGAACATTTTCACATAGGAGTCATTCAGCATCAATGAGGGGAGGGGGTTTCCGATTTGCTGACTTTTGATGACGGGAGTTGGATGATGCTTACGTCATCAATCACCCTTTATGAAAATCTATATATATAAAATCGATTTCTGTGTGTGCGTGTATGTTCTCTATATACAAATCAACGAACGATCAGTCATACGGCTCGCTTTTTTACGCTCTATCTTTATAACGTTATAAAATATTTTTAAATAAGCATGAAGTGTCGCGATATATCATAAACTGTGAGTGAACAAACCGTGTATGAAGTGATTTTTACTGCGTGAGTCTACAGTGAGTGGTTGCAAAACTAATCGGGATGTTATGAACAGCACGGCTGTCTACGGCGTTTGTGTACTACTTAATGACCAGACTTGGTAAAGATTTTTCTCGTACAAGCGGTGAGCAAATCCAGAAATTGAGTGCATATTCGAATTCTTCGTGTGGTTTTCTATGTAAAACAATATTTCAAGCTAATCTTGATGGAAAATTTTAGCCGTTACGAATTTTTGAATCTTCAATGCAGCAATCCTATGGAGCAAACTTTTTAAAAATATTGTGTAAACAACGATGTTGTTAAGATGCCAATTTAAATGCATATACATTTTGTAGCCTATACATAGTGCTCCACCATCAATATTTTGAAATTTGAGTTGCGTATTAATGATTATGGACATTTTAATTCCCATAGGTAATGGCGTCTATGCAAAATTAACATGTGAAATTTTGAAGTTTAATTTCGAAATGTTTTATAATTCTAAAATTAGTGTTATTGAATATTAGGAAGATTGATTCATATATTTTGCTCCGCCGCTTATTTTGGAATTATATCTTCAATAGCTTAATTGATATAATTTTTTGAAATTTCAATCTGAACAGAAGAAAGGTGTAAACATTTATACAGGTACTTGGCGTAATGGTCAATCAGTTTATATTTATTTTTTGAGCTCAAAAAAATTTATAGTGCCTTTTTGTCATAGACCATATCTTGATTTTTTTTTTGGGGCATGTTTTTCTTGCAGTGTTGCCAGATATGCATTATAAACGTTTCAATGTCCCGTTTTTGATTTTAGACCATATTATGTGTTCTATTTTTCGGGACTCGTAGAATTTCGCCGATAGCGTTGTTAGCGTTGTCAGATCATCATTATAATAGAGATTTCTGTACTGTTTGCTGCGTTTTGTCATAATTTTGAGTCTTATTGATTGCAACAAAGTTTTATTGCATAATTTGAAAATAATTATTTTAAACAAAAATATAATGGAGGAGAAATGGCAGGAGATACCTGACAATAGTTTAACAGGGGACAAGTAAAAAAAACATTTATAATTTTGAGCTTCAGGGTGGTGCTTCGGTGACAAAGGATAGAGAGGATTTTCATTGGTGCGAACTTGAAGAAAACTCAGAAGAGGGTGCTACTGAGAAAAATTCAGAAGATAGTGCTACTGAGGGAGACTCACCACGCTCAGAGAATACGATTAATTTCAGAAATATCAGGACACCACCATCAAGTACCAAGATAAGGAGGAGCAAAAGAATACAATTGAGACATCAGATGATGGAGGAATCAACACCACTGTGGGATACGGCACAGAAAATAAATCAAGACCAATGTAATCAGAAGATGTCAAATTCAGAAGGAAGAGTGCAACACAAAGATTCTCAAGGACTTGGAAATGAGAAGAAGCTAAGAGCATCGGAGTGCCTACAAACATGTAGTCACGAAGATAATGGGGAAAAAAATAACCAAAAGGACACACAAACAGAGGAAATCGAACAACTGCGGTCAACGGATGAGATAAGAAATCAAACTCAAGATCAGGGACATGAAGAAAAAATGCAAAAACTAGAGGAAGGTGTGCAGCAGAATGATCATCAGGGACCTGAAAAAAAGTCAAGAACATCAGAGTGTCTATCAATATGCAGAAACGAAGATAATGGAAATAGTAAGGACAAGGAGGACACATCAACGAAGGAATCAGGACGACTGTGGGCAAAGGTAGAGAAAAGAGACCAGGATCAAGAACATGAAAAGATGGAAAACTCGGAAGAAGGGGTGCAGCAAAATGATATCCAAGGACTTAGGAAAGAGCCAAGAGCATTGGATTTTTTGCAAACACGTGGACATGAAAGCAGAGAAAAGAAGAAAAAGAAAAGAGTATTAGAAGATAACAAAGGGAATAATAAAAATTCTAAACAGGGTGATCTAGAGTTTTCATCAACACAACAAATAGAAAACAAAAAAAATAATTTACAAACAGAAATACATGAAAACGACTTTTATTTTCAAACAGAGGTTAGCAATGACAGCCAGACAGAAATAGGCAGCCTAGACGAAGAGGTGGTATTCAGTGAAGGGATCCATGATGGTCTTAAGTCAGCCACCTCGTTGGGCAATTTGCCTGTTGTGGCGTTGTATTTGTATTTGAAGAGAAAGAAGTACAGACTAAGAAGCAAAACGTTAACATCACGCATGTATTAAGAAAAGTCAAAAACATAGTGAACTACAATACCACAAATAATAGAGGATCAATCAGATACAACTTACCCAACAGCCAAAGAAAAAGAGCTAATAGAATCCTACTAAACATTATAGAATGGATAGAAAACAACACGGATGAAAATGGAGTGTTTTGCGTGGGAAAGAAAGAATCAGATGAATTAAGGAAGGAACAAACACATACTCAGGTAGATGAGCGAAATGAGATTAGACAAGATACCAGCGATACGGAAGATTATCTTTCTCTCTCGGAAAATTCCTACGAGTATGCGAACTATGTAAAGACTGTTGAAGAACTGGAAGAACAACTGGAAAAGGACAGGGAAAGAGATGAATTTCAAGAAGTCAGGAATAAAAATAAGAAGGTCAAGGAGATTAAAGTTAAAGCATCGGAAAGAATTTAGAAAAATGATCATATAAAAGAGAAGGGAATCACAATTAATAAAGACAAGCACAGCACGGAAACAAAGAATAAGGAGAAGTTGAATAACAGGCATTGCTTAATGTTATATCCCACCATCAAGGATAGAACACAAACATTCCAAGAAAAGAAGCAACATTTAACCAAACAACTGATAGGAAATATGGTTGTTGAAACAAGGGAAATGAAAAATGGAATGGCGATATATTGTAAGAATGATCAGCAGAGACACGAGCTCCGCATAAAAGTACTAACGGACAATTTCTGGAGAAATACGGTCTACGCATGGATCCCCAGGAATCAAAATAACAGGAATAAAAACAGGCCAAGGTATGGAGGAAAAGGTTTCCAACAACAGCGCTATAGAAGGAATGACAATAGCGATGACTGGAGAAGACAGGAACAAAGAGGAAACTGGAATTACAGGGAAAGAGGACAGTAGCATAACACCAAGGCTCTCTCAAGAAAGTCATATCAACAAGTACAGCGAGATACATATAATTACCGCAACTACAACAACACTCACGGGATAATATATCAAGATAGAATGAGGTGGCCGAATAGCAGGGTTCAGTTACCCAAGACGTCAGACATGGGAAAGACGTAATAAAGTCTATGAAGGACAAACACGTGGATATGGTCAAAGAAAGATATGGCAAAATAGATCAAATGTTGAACGGACTAGAATGAATAACATTAGGTATATATCAGTCAGCAACAACACACGGAGAGCGGAATGGATGCAGCAAGGAAGGAAAAATGATTTTGAAGAAGATAAGGAACAAACGAAACAGATCCAAGGTGCAGAAGAGCATTTTCCAGTACAAGAGGAGAAAGAGCACAGCAGGAACAACTCTGCACCATACAGAGAGGTTACCGAAAAAGAGGACAGAGGAATAATTGTTACAAGGATCTTTCGAAACACAGCGCGACAAAATTAAGAGAGATTACTTAGGACAATTGTAATCCAACGCTAAAGACAACACAGCGAGCTTCAATTAAATAAAATAATTTAAATATCGATACAATGGGGATAATAAAATTTGTGCAGATAAATCTCTATAACTCTTACGATGCTACAATACAGCTCAGTTCAGACGCAATAAACGAAAAAATAGATGTAATTGGAATCAGTGAACCATATCATTTACGAGGAGAAATCTGCGGATTTCCACGAAATAGTAGACTAATAAATGCTTCACAAGAGCCAAGAGCATCAATATGGATAACAAATTCACAAATGAAAGTAATGGAATTGTATAAAACTAGAAATGCAACAGCCGCACTGATTACAATTAATAATGACCAGTTTATTAATATCGGCCTACTGCTCCCCAACAGAAGACTTGGAAGAACACACACAAGAATTACAAAAAATTTTAGATGGAAACAAGGATAAATTTACTGTAATAACTGGGGACTTAAATGCAAAAAATAGAATATGGGGGGCCAAGACCATCTTGTGCAAGAGGAAGGAAATTAATGGAATTCATAAATAGGAATGACATTATTTGTGCCAACAATCCCCATGACATTGCTACATTTTCTTCAACAAGAGGAGAATCTTGGATCGATTTGACACTTGTCAAAGGACAACACGAACTCATTCAAAACTGGAGAGTCAGCGATAGGTGTACGCTCAGTGACCACAGACTACTACTTTTTGAATACCAACAACAGACTCCAAAAAGAGTTTTAACGAAGTACTTCAGTCAAAAGAATATTAATAATCAAGTCTTCATGCAAAAAATCGAACATATGTGGGAGCAACATATAGGAGTGAGAGATGATGCTGATCTTGAACAATACGTACAAAACATGCATACAGCAATTATTAAAACATGTCAATCATCTACAACAAAAAGAATAAACAAGAATAAACAAACTCCATGGTGGAGCAGCAATTTGTAAATACAAAGAAGTAAAGTACGAGCACTGCGTAGAAGATATCAAAAGATTAAAAACGTGGAAGAAAGAAGCCGACTTCTGCTTCTCTATAAAACAGAATACAACAAATACAAGAAACTGATCAAAGAAACTAAAAATAATTCGTTTAAAAAATACATCGGAAATATAACCAAAAATAACCTGTATTCTCAAGGATATGGAATACTGATGAACAAGAAACCGTTACCTAGGATATATAAGAAGGCGGTGCTACCTACGGGAAGAACAGTTGACAGCATAGAGGATCTTATTGACGAGCTGAATTCTCATTACTTCATAAACCAAACGGAAGATGAGAATGAAAATCCTCAGACAGATTCTGTACAAGACTCTGAACAGTATAAACCCATCGTGCAAGAAATCGATATAATCTTCAACGATATAGGAAAACACACAGCACCAGGTCCAGACGGCATTACGAAATAAATATGGAAATTATTATACAGGAAAAACCTAATCTCATTATTTCATTATTTAACAATATCGTACAGAAAGGAATATTCCCACAACTATGTAAAGAAGGAAAAACTGTATATATCCCAAAGATAAACACAGGCCAGGAAAAAGTTTTTAATTTTAGGCCTATTTGCCTTTTAACAGATATCGGCAAGATATTTGAGAAATGTATAGGTAACCGGTTAGAATTTTATATACAAAAGAACGGAATATTTCAGCAGAATCAATATGGGTTCCGAAAAGGAAAAGGAGCTATTGACGCCCTCCAAAATGTCAAAGATATAGTCAAAAGCAACTTCAGGCGAGATCGAATCGTTTGTCTAATATCACTTGATATAATTAATGCATTCAATGCATTGAAGATAACTCCTCTTAAACACATTATATCAAGGATTGACATTCCGGAATATATCAAAAGAATTCTCTACAGTTATTTGACGGACAGATCTATCGTTAATGATAATGGGAAAATACGTGAATACAACACTGGAGTGCCTCAGGGGTCGGTCCTAGGGCCAACATTGTGGAATTTGGCTATCAACGAACTTTTAAAAATCAACCCGGGAAAAGATGTCAACATACAGGCCTTTGCCGATGATATTTTGAGAATGGTCTCTGCGGCAGTACCCAAACACTTTACAAAAAAGACAAGACATATACTCATGAAAACTCAAGAATGGGCTGACATCTTTGGACTAAAATTCAACAAAGAAAAGTGCGTGTTTTCGATTTGTAAAGAAAAGGGGAAAATTAAAAGCGTCCCATCAATCAGATTACAATGGGAAAATTAGCCATACAAAACTAGCTTTAAATACATGGGAGTAATACTGAACCGGAATTTCACATGGAGTGATCATCTGCAGTATATCAAAGAAAAAACATCTACATCACATCACGAATTGAAAAGAAACTCGAGGGCAACATGGGGTACGAAGCCGGAAGTTTTAAAGAAGATTTATTTGGAGGCCATAGAAAAGAAAATAATATATGGTTACGAAGTATGGTTTGAAGACAAATCAACACATAATAACAAACTTCTTCAAATACAAAGGCAATTCTTGTTAGATATAACGAAATGCTATTCGACGGTTTCGTACTAGGCGTTGTTCACACTAGCAGGTATACCTCCAATCAACATTACTCTGAAAAATCGAATAAGATGGTATAATATCAGTAAATTGAAAGAGTCTACACAATTTGAAGAACAAATTATAATGCACTCTCAAATACAAGAGCCAGACTGCTCTAATATTCCACCATGGAATAGAATCAAGATAGCATTTTCGTCCCATTCAAAGGACAATAACACACATTCTTTTTATACAGATGGCTCCAAAATGTTAAGCAGAGTGGGCTGTGCGTACACGTACTATCATGAAAACAAAAGAACATTGGAAAAAATGTACAGATTGTCAGACAATAGTACCGTCTTTCTGGCAGAATTATTGGCAATATATAATGTGGCAAAACATATCCTTGGAAATAAAATATATGAGGCCCACATACATACAGATTCAAAATCAACTTTATGTGCAATCGGTAATCCAAATTACAAAAACAACAGAGTGCTCATAATGCAGATGATCTTTAAAAAATTTAATACAAAACTACATTGGGTTAAAGCACACCACGAAAACATTAAAAATGACTATACTGATACAAAAGCAAAACAAGCCACGTAAAAGGATGAAGTAGACATCAACAACAAATATACAAAATCATATATTCAACAAGTTATCAAGAAAGACATCCTCAAAGAGTGGCAAGAATATTTTGATGATAGCAACAAAGGAAGGGTCACATATGCTATCTTCCCTAAGATTAGCACCACAAGAATTCAAGGAGACTTTTATATAAATCAATTACTCACGCAACATGGTGCCACAGGAATTGCTCAAGCTAGGTTTCATGGAAAGTCCCCGATGTGCATTTTCTGCAACAAAGATAGTGGCACCACCCAACATCTTATATATCAATGCGAATATTGGGAAAGCCAGAGAAAGAAGATAAACTTCACAAGCACTAACATTCCAATTACGGCACTGATTAAAAACCAAAAAACAAGAACTCTTCTTTCTGGTATAATAGACTTGGCAGTGCAAAGGTACTTAGGAACAGAGTGAAATGTTCCCGAGAGAAACAAATGGATTGAAAAGTGGTAATCGGGAGCACCAAATTCCTGCTCGCGGGTTGTTAATGGTGTTGCCCGAGTTTTGTAAGGTGAATTGTTAACCGGTATTTGGTATCGAATTACCTAGCCCCCCTTAAAAAGGGAATAAAATATATTCATTTCTACGTTTCTTTAAATTTAGATTTGTTTATTTCATGAAGTCGCCATATTGGTTAACTTAGACACGGTTTGTATGTCCCTCAAAGAAAGAGGGAGATATCACGTGATCCAAGAAGCCTGATTGAAGAAAACCCGGGCAGCGCCGGGTATTATTGCTAGTATGAAATGTTCTTAATGGCATCTTACTCGGTGCGCCAAATACGAGAAAAATCTTTCGCTAGTTTGTGGGCACCTAAACTAACATTCTCCATAATGATAAATCCCTTACAGAGCCACTTCAGCGATCTCTAAATGGTTCACGGATCCTTCAAGTGCTCTGGAAATGTTTCCGGGCCGCTTAAGTGCTCTGGAACTGTGCATCACTCAAGTGATCCGTAATTATGCCAGGAATCGCTTAAGTAATCAGGGAATGTTCCGCGGGTAACTTGAGTGATGTAGAACCGCACTGGGGGGCCGCTTAAGTGCTCTAAAATTGTGCCAAATGTCACTCAAGGCCAAATGTCACTCTCTAAATGTGCCACGGATCGTTTAAGTATTCTGGAACTGTTTCGCGGGTTACTTAAGTGACCTAAGATTGTGCCACGGGCCACTTAAATGATCTGGCATTGTGCCATGGGTCATTTAAGCGATTTGTAAATGTGCCGCTTAGTTCATTTTTACAAAATTAGGTTTGAGTGGACAAGCCACATCAGATAAACTTCAGGGCAACATTTTGTTCGCGGGTCAAGGGTTTACCATATATGGCTTAAAGGTGAGTCGCAATGAATTTCTTAAAAAAAAAAAAGGCTAAAAATTTGCTTACGTAATACTTGAACGGCCTAATATTTGCTTACATTTTTGCTTTGAATGTGTTTCCCGGCAAAATATATACTAGTAGGAATTAAATAAAAATGAGTTTTATTTAAAAAACCAATATTACTATCAACGCATAAGATACTGATTTAAATATATTAAATGAATATGGTGCGTTAATAAAACACTCGAAGTGTTGCCAATACATGTAATGAAAGATTTAAGTCAACCCTTAAGTTGTTTGCATGGGTTTTCTCGTGTGAGAGAGAGCACGTTTTTGTTTCTCCTTGTGCGACAGGTAGGAACGAGGCAAAGTGCAGGATCCCTATTTAAAATGGTCAGAAAATCATAGGTTTTTATTCATTCAAATTTTTTTAAATATTTCTTCCATATATTTTTTTTAATACTGTACTGTGTTGGCGATTCGATTCTGCGTTTTTAATACAAGTCGGGAAAAAAGAGGCATGAAAGGGCTCTGGCTCAAAACCTTTCCCCACACAAAAAAGCACCTTCAATTTCTGTAATACTCCCCACAACGTTAGCAGAAAAATTGGGTGACCGATGGAGATTCCTCCGTTCTTTCTATTTTTTACAGCACAACAAAAGAGAAAGAAGGTCGTGTCTTCCCCCAAAATCTCCTGCAGGGGTAAAGGAAAAGAAAAGAGCTCGAGAGAGAGAGAGAGAGTTGTGTGTGTGTGTATTTTTATTTGACCAAAATCGCTATGTACTGTACGTATATACAGGAGTTGGACAAAATAATGTGAACACCTGTGCAAAAAACAACACTCGAGTGAACCTGTCGTATACGCCCGCCCTCTAGTGTGTAAGAGTTCCACTTAGTGGACGATAATGTGCACACATCAGTCTAGTCGTAGCAGTGATAGCGTTCGGATGCGATGTATATTGGGGCGTTGAAACTTCGTTATGGCTGACCTCACAGGTTTCGAAAGAGGCATGATTAATGGAGGTCGTCTCGCCGGGGCCACAGTAATGAAAACGGCCATCCTTGTTGGTGTCGGGAGAAGTACTGTGTCGATGGTAATGACAGCCTATAGCAAACAGGGAAAGACATCTAAAAAGCATAACAGTGGCCGAAAGTCGAAGATGGCTGATAACCCCAGAGGGGTTTTGAAGCGGATTGTGTGTGTGTGGTGGCCAGAAAGCACAAGATAACAGCATCCCAGATAACATCTGAGATGAACACACATCTACAGGAAGGTGTATCGACAAAAACTATCCGCCGTGAACTGCATGCAGCAAACACACAAGGTAGAGCGACTATTCCAAAATCACTAGTCACACCATACAATGCCTTGAAACGACGAACATGGTGTCACGAACATAAGAATTGGACACAATGGGAGAATGTCATCTGGTCAGACGAATCGTCGTTCACATTATTCTAGACTAACGGACGTGGAGAACGCCAGCACAAGCCTATGGCATTGATTGTCTTCTTCCTACTGTTAAGCATGGAGGGGGATCAGTGATGCTGTGGGGCGCGATGTCTCACCTTGGTCTCGGCCCACTTGTTGTCCTGGATGGGCGGGTTAATGCATTGGTTTATGTCAGTATTCTGGCCGACCATCTTCATCTAATGGTGCAATATTTGTTCCCTGATTCTCGACCTGTATTCCAAGAAGATAATTCACCTTGTAACATGACGACCTGGGATCTCTTACAATCCTGTTGTTCAATTAATCTTGTTTAGGCCCCAGGGTTCGTTGGTTACCGGAAACCACCCGAGGCTTCCGCTGACAATCCGGTTCGGGTCAGTTAGTTCGCTTAGTCTGACGGCCGGGGGATGGGGTCTCCTAGCCGTCGGGCGAGAACGGGGCCAGAGGTCGGGCTACCAACGTCCCATATAAATTCCGCTTTACATCCATGTCAGAGATCCCAATAGCTCGTCTAGTTACCTTCTCTTTCCCTCTGGGGGTTCCCGTGGTTCGTCGGTGGAGGCCACGTCGAGTCGTCGTCGTCAAACTATTTTAATTGTGTAATATATTAGTGCAATATAATATAAATGTTCAGCAAAGTGTTATATAAATGTGTAATATATTTTACCTCCACGCCGTCGGTGGTTCCTAGGACCATCTCACGGTTTATAATGTCATGAGTTTTTACAATGTGCAATAGGCCTAAAAGTTGTGGATCCTGGCCAGGTCTCCAATTTGTTATGTTTGGTTGCCAGATTCAATATTATAATGTTTACAATATTTCTTTTTCTCATGAAATTATGTAAATCAGATATAAGCTAATACCACACCTTCAATGTTATGATTGGTTCTTCAGTGAGGCATTGTGGGAATGCTGCTATATAAAAGCCAGCTAGAGATGTGCTGACTCTCGACTTCCTTGCCTACGACTTATGACCGACTGAACGATTTAATCAGTAAGGCGTCACGCCCTGTCATGGTGTGAGTTAGATCGTCTCATAAATACAATGAAGTTACAATAGTAGAAGTGTGCCTTGGCACTTATCCCGTCTCATTGCACGTAAGGTTTCAACGTCGTCGTGATCCAGTGATCGGTTGGTGGCCAGACCGGCCACCCGTGGACTTTCATCTCCAGTTCCATGTGCAGTGGCTGAGCTTTCATCTCAACGTGTGTGTTTACACCAAAATCGTCTGAAGCTGGTGCCGACGAGTCTTTGGCTGTGTGGCAGACACCTGAGAGTATCTACCGGACGATGTGATAACACGTGAAAACCTGGACACGGCGGTGAGATCGATTCATATTTTTGTTTCATTGTGACAATGAGAGAAAAGCCTGTGATAATTGTGATAAAATGTTGATTAATAGTTTAACATATAAAAGGCCTGTGATAATTGTGATAAAATGTTGATTAATAGTTTAACATATAAAAGGCCTGTGATAATTGTGATTACGCTGATTAATGGTTTAACAATATAATTGAATAAATGTTATAGTTCTATCTAAACTTTGTCTATTCCATTGTTGTCATCCACTCAATGTTTACTGGGGAAAAAATATTAAAGAACCGGGAGGTAACGATCAAGAACGTTACAACCTGTTCACACTGCTGGAATTGTCAGAAACTGACTTGATGAACACCATGATGAACTGCAACACGTCGTGTGACCCACTCGGTCCCCTTATCTTAATATAATTAAACCTTTGTGGGGTATTTTGTAGGCCAAAATGTGCAGTAGGTTTCCACCTCCAAAGACACGTTCTGAATTAGTGGCCTTTTTTCAGGAGGAGTGGCTACGAATCCCTGTGACTGTTGCGCATAACTTGTATATGTCCATCCCACGACGGATACAAGCTGTAATAAAGGCCAACAGCCTATTAATAAAGATTTTGTCTCATTTCATAGGTGACCATATTATTTTGTCCAACTCCTGTAGGTGCACTGCCAATGAATTCTTTTCTTTTCGAAAAATAACCTCGTAATACTTTTTACTCTCGATCATTTCTCATGTATATTTTATACAGTTACAGAGACGCCATCGACGCGTTATAACGCGTCAAATACCCGGAATTTCGGAAAAGGACGTGTATAAATTTTGTTCACTCGTCCTCCGGGACGCGTTGTTTCCTAGTTCTGAGAGAAAAAAGTAGAGAGCAAAACCTCTCTCTTTTCTAGTAAAACTTTTTTCCCTCCTTTTTACCGTGGATCATGATCGCGCGACCTTGAAAAACTGGTTTTACTACTTTGTACACTGTACTGTATTGATATACACGCGGGTTGTTGAAGAATAAAGCCGGGTTTTCTTAGGAGCAGGTTTCCTGTGCTGCGCGCAACGTAATTCGCCTAGCGCGATAAGCAGCATGACTGTATTCCTACAGAGCGCAATACGCCTCACGACAGCGCTTTACGTCGGGCGTGATTGACCCACTGCTTCTGGAGGAGTCAAATGCGTCGTGTGCCGCGCGTTTTGCCGATGTTCTCTCTTCACTCTCTCTCTCTCGTGTTTTTCTTTCGCTTCCCTTCAAACCGTGTAACGTTACCATTTAGGCCCGGCCGGAAATGGTCCTTTTCTAGTCTTTTTTATATTTTTACTACTTTGAGATCGATCGGCGAGATCATGTGCCGCCGATCGGCCGCCATGTTACGATCTTTTGCGCTGCCAGATGCTGAATGTCATGCAATATTTTTAGTTCATGTGAATATGTAAATTTCTTAAATGGTACGTTGATTCTAGAGCCGCCGAGTCTCGATACGGATTGGTTCCGGTAAGGTGAGATGGGGAAATTTTCCCTTATATGCCGGTCAAAGCTGTATTAAAGATAAGCGTTGTCACTTCAATGGAGAGGCCTGATGCAAACTTGCGCGCCACAGAAATTGAAGCGGTAAGCGTATCGAACTACAGTTGTAAACAAATTTTTCAGCGGGGCAGCCGCCATTTTTTTATTGCTCTTCCAGTCACGTAGCTCTTTTTTCCCGTCTCATTTCATTTTAAAATCGGTATTTTTAATCAATAATTCTTAATTAATTTATCAAAAGGTTCTTCTAATTAATAATAATTTGTTTTCGTGTCTCTACACCATTTCCTTGGAGTTCATTCTTCTCTATTTCATCATGATAGTAAATGTTGAATTATTGCGGCTTCCTAGGATGGAGAGAGAAATTCCAATCGCTGGAGGATTTTCCTTGTCCCCCCTCCCTCCCGAAGTTCGATCGTGCTTACGCCTCGCAGTTCATTTCAAAAGAGCGTCAATTATCCGAAATTGTTCACTGCCTATGACAGAAATTATTGCATGCTACCCCCCACAACCTCTAGCAGAGGCTTTTCATGGTCCCTATTGTAGTGAATTTATAGCCTGAAAAAAAGAGAATTGTCCACTCCTGGGGCCCCAGGGCTTGAGTTCTGTCAACCCCACCCTTTGTGGATACTAGGCTTTGTAGGTAGAATATTCTCATGAATGTGAATTCGGAGAATAATTGAGAATATTCTTTTAAATAATGAAAAAAATATATATTTTTTGTTATTAATATGAAATTCAATTTTTTCATTACCAGAAACATTTTGTCATCCAATTTCATTGAGGAAGTTATGAATAAAAATAATTTATTCATCCACGCAGCAAAATTTCAAATTTTCAATAATTCATTTATAAAAATTCATTTGGCTGCAGAATCAAGTTCGTTTTGGCAATTGCTTTGACCTGGAAAAGTTGAAAGAAAATATATTTTTGAACCTGTTTTTCTCAAAAAATGTTTGGCTCCTAAAAGTCTTCCCGCCACCTCAATTTTCTAGGGATTTGTCATGCCCAGCTTCATGTATAGCAAAAAACATTCATTGTTGCACATATTGTTTCTCGTAATTTTGTTATCAATTTCAGACGTCAAGCACGGGAAGATGTGTCTAAAAATCCAATATCAATTGGGGTTCTTGCGGCAAAGTTGACTATGATTTTGTCAATGTTTGAAACCATCATTGCTAGGAATGGTGTTTCATGAACATCAGCCAGAAAGATCGTTTGGTTCATAACACTATTCCAAATTCCCAAGCATCATTGCAATGTCAAGCAGGACATATGGTACCCTTCCATATGTATGTGTTGCATTGAAATTATATTTCCCGGGAAAGGCAAGCAAGAACGATTGTTTGCCCTGGTTTTTGTGTGTGTGAGGAAGTGCCATTAAAACCACAATAAGTACTGACTTGGTCCACAATAAGTGCTGACAGTGACAGCATTCCTTAGATTTTTTTCCCTTGTAAGAGAATATGGTAAGATGTATGTTATGCTTTTTTTTCTTTTAATTACTGGTTTATTTTATATAACTTTTTAATTTTATTAATTTGAGCCACAACAACAAATCTTTGAAACTGTTTGTTTGGCACTTTTAAGTTTTGGACGATTGATGTGTGGATGTAAATAAACCATTTAATGTTTTGGATATTAATGACTTTTTTTTTTCCTAAATAAAAATGTGAAACCAACCATAAAAGCAATGTTTGCAACATGAATTTCACATTCAACATTTTTGCAAGTGACAGCTAAAATATGAGATGTCTAAATGACAGTATGATTCATAATTTTTTGAGAATTAAAAAATTCAATTTTTCTCATTTTGATTTTCCTGAGTAATCAGTCAACTTTTTGTTTTTTTTTCATTTTGCACTCCAAAAATAATTTATTATACCTTCAGTTTAGAACTATTTATTTATGTCATTAAGAGATTTTTATCAGTTTGAAGCACAAGTGTTGTTATTGGCATGTTAGTTGTGGTTGTTTTATATTAAGTCACATTTGTAACTCATTTTTGTAATACATAAGTTTCTAGCTGATGAAATAAATGATTTTTTTTTATTTCACAACTTGGTTTTTCTTTTTTACAATAACAGACAATGGCAAATTTTTATACTTATATGTGAGTGGAGTTCTGAGTTCAATGAAATTAATTTAAATGAAACACACACATCATTTGATCATAGTATGAAGTTATGCACTGTAACATGGATTACTAAATCACAAGTTAATTAAAATTGTTAAACTTTGTATGAAATGTTTTAATTAGAAAATGGCCTCAATATTCCATATAGACCGCACGGATAAATCAAGAAGTGAACTGTTCGCGTTCTTGTGACAGTGACATCCAGAAGACTGTAATCGATGGACCGATCGGGTGAGAACGTTCGAAATCTGTGATATATTAAAGCTAAAACTCTAAAGAAAATTTACTGATGCATGTTTTGGCAGACTTAAAATGTTGTAAAATATAAAGATTAACGCCGAATTAAAACTCTTAAGAAAACGAAAAGGTGGTCGTATCATTATTGTCATCTGTCTGACGAAATTATTTTGGAAAGATAAAAATAGAATCCGGGAAGTAACGTTCATCGTTACAACCGGAGCATGCAGACGACAGAGTAGCTGATGCCACGACCATGTACTATAATATAGCCGCCCTGATCTGATGCGCCACGCTAGGAATACACAAACGCGTAGCGTAATTATGTAACACGTTTCTGCTCGCGCGAAATGGTCTAATTCGGTTCACGTTGTGCAAAAAACTTATTCCTAGGAAAACCCGGCATAACATAATTCATTTGTCCCCAGTCAATTACGATAATACTATACAAATTAGAATTTACAATTAAATTACATATATTACAATATTTGAAGAAAAAAAAATGCAGAGAAAAAAAAAAGTTTGAATGAACACGGTCGAACAGTTAATTCATAATGTGATGAAGAAAGCTGGGACAGGGAAGAGAGCAGCAGTAGCTAAAAGCTAGTAAAATGCTCTCGACCCTATGACATCTTTGCTCTTGTTATTTCTTTTGACCTGGAAGGAAGATAAAAAGAACGAAGTATATATCGGCCCAATAGGTGTAAATATATTTATTAATTAAATTAGAGAGTGAATTATGGCAACCAAAAGCTGATATCAGAGAATTTCATGCTACGGTTTTTTTCACTTTAATTCAATGGCAAATTTTTAATAGTATAGAAGGGAGAGAGGAAAAAGCTAGATAAAAATAAAATTTAAAATAAATAGAATATACACTTGAGATGTTAACTATCCACATAACCAAATCGCATTATTGTTAACACTTCAATTTACCTATCGAATTATTTATTATTTGATATAGAAAATTTGATATCGGGTTAAATTAATTATTTATTGCATAATATTTGTTTAAATCTCATTTATTGTCTTCCCATTCATTAATTTGTTAATGTGATATTGCTATTGCAGTACTTTACTAACCACAGTTAATGAAACAGAAGGAAAGTTGCTTTTGCCAACAAAGGAGTTTATCTGAGTTTCTGTGGAAACTTCATAGTTGGTTGTATAATTAGTTCAGAAGAACAAATCAGTGAAAAGAATCATTTTTTTAAGAAAGACCAAGCAAGTCACTTCACAAGGCTCGTTGATGTGGGGGAAGAAAATAATGCATGGATAAAGTAGGGGTACTGATAAGAACACGAATGGAAGACCTCATGCATCACCTCCTAGAGATTGAATGACGTTCATGGCAAACACTGCAGAGGCCTTCTGACTACCTAGCAAGTTTGCCACACAGCATCGTATGTCGAATCTTCCTGATTATCTCACAAAAGCCGCATAGTGATTGGATGTGGGGCATAGAAATCGCCAATTCTGAGCTCGATCATTTCTTTTCCTCACAACATTGATACTGGCACAAGCAGGGAATTTTTTTCCCTGAATATTCTGAGGGAAAATAGACTACTTACTGACGTGACAGGCAGAGTGCGGAGGCCTTCTATCTCTAGGAGGTGATGCCTCATGCCGATTAGAAAATCCGGTAATTGAACAGGTATTGGAGGGAAAAAAAACCAGAATGTATATATAAAGGGAGAAACATTTACAAAGATAGGATTTAAAGAAAATAGTTTTTGGAGAGAGGAGGGGGCTGAAGGAAAAGAAAACCTCTTATCAGTGATAACAACAAGTGCTTTTGTACAGACGAGCACGAGCGCACTGTTCATTCCAAGGGATTTTCAACCAGAAGATGATAAAATACCGTCATTTTGAACAATGCTAAGGATTTATTTCGAACACTCAATGGCAGAGAATTCCAAATGTGAATACCCCGGAAGAAACCCGTATTTTTCTTGAAATTAGTTCTCGCCGTAGGAGTCGGGATACAGTTTCTATAGTTCGTTTCAAGTTAACTTTGCAGTGAAAGGGAAGCTACGAGGGAACCGCATCACACGTTGCTATGACAACGAAAGCCTTTCAACCAATGTATCGATGCGCGATCATGGTAAGGTATACCTGATTCTCGCCAATCTCAATGAGAAAAATCTTTTTTTTTTACGTATAATGGTGACCTAATTTAAAATTCTTAAACGTATAAAGATCGATTCAAAACAATATTATTTCAGTATTTTTTTTTCAATCATTCAAAAAATTTAAATATTCTGCATAAATGATCATCGTAATATTTCCATTAGATTTTAAAAATTGATCTTCAAAATACTTTCTTTTGGCATTTCGTAAAGTAGATGTCAGTATATTTCGATAGGTTTTATATTTTTCTCTTAATTGAATGTTGAAAGGATTGGATTTTAATCTACTATAAAGCCTGTCTTTGCGTTTAATAGACTTGAGAAGTGAGCTAGAGACCCAGGGTTGTTTGGGGATGCTGTACTTTTTAATTCTAACTTTTTTATTTCTGCTTCTTTCAATATATTCTCAAAATGTTTAGAAAAGATTTGATAAGCAGTGTTAGGATCATTGCATGACAATATATCGGAGACCCAAGGTGGATCAGATAGTAATAAATTTAGTTTGCTATGATCATAACGAGTGTGGATATCTTTACGGCTGTCAATATTATTTTTAAAATTATCAAGATAAATAAAGATCGGATGATGATCTGTTATATCAGAGTTAATAGTGCCCACTGTAGATATTTGCTTCTTTGTTCTAATAAAAATATGGTCCAAAGCTGATGATTTTCTAGTGGCAATGGTTATAACATGTTCTAGTCCGTAACACAATAAAATATTATTTTAATCTGAACAAACTCTGTTATTAGCTAATAAATTTATGTTGATATCACCACAAACTAATATTTCGGTAGACTTTGTGGACAGCGAGTTTAAGACAGAATCAAGTGACTCTAAAAATCTGTTCACATTAGAGCTAGGAGGTCGATAAATTGATAAAATTATTAAGATGTCCTTTGAATTATTATAATTTACTTCAATCCATATTGATTCACATTCATCGATAACTATTTACAAATACAAATACAACGCCACAACAGGCAAATTGCCCAACGAGGTGGCTGAGTTAAGAACATCATGGATCCCGAGCCCCTACCTACTACTGCTGCTGCCCACACATGCACCCCCCCCCGCGGAACCCCCCAACGAATCGGTACATGCGGGAATGTGCGTGTACGTGTAGTGCTACCTGACGTAAAGTTTTTTTTTTGTTTCTGTGTAATGCTTGTTATGTGTAGTGCTGTCATCTGCCCCCAGTTTTTACAAACTATGAGTGAAGTGTTATGGTTGAATGATTTACCGTTGTAGGACTGTTGCTCTCTGTGGCGAGACTTTTTAACGGGAAGATCGGCTCGCATTTGCGCCTTGAAGTTGGGAACCACAGAAAACCAACTTCAGCCGACCACCACTGTGGGGTTCGAACCCGGATCCTCGCATCACGAGTCCGGCACTATAACCACTCGACCACCACAGCGGCAAATTTGCATTTGTAATTCAACTTATTATGCACATACATTCCAGAGCCACCATGTGAGCTATATTTTCTAGGTGAAATTAATAGTTCAAAATCTTTAATACCCAAGTAATTACATTCTAATTTATTAGTGACCCTGATTTCACTTAACGTGATAATTTTAAAAGGTGTTTTACAGCACGTCAGAATTTCAGATAACGAGTCGAAGTTCTTTTTAAGGTTTCGTATATTTGCATGAAACAATGATAATTCGCAGCGTTTGATGTTGTATAATGGATAAATTTCCTCAGTGCTAAAATTTCTACAATCAATTAACCGCGAAGAGTTTGTAATATTCATTTTTTAATTACGTTTTAAATTTAACAGAAAAAAATTAGGAATAATGCTTATCTTTTAAAAACCTTGTCTTTCGTAGACCTCCTTTATATCGTATTTGGAGCATATCTGGAACACTCTGCTCTCCTCGTCCTTTCGGGTGTAGATAGCTCTATTCTTCGTCTATAGGAAGCGCCAATCGTGAGTCTTCTTTGCTGCCAGGGACAGGGTGTAGATCTCTTGCATCCTTGGTGTCAGGTGTTCACCGAAATATATCCTTGTTGCTTCTCCTCGAAATCCAAGATCCTTGGTTGTAGACTGCTTCTTTTTCGCCTTCGTTAGTATCAGCTCCTTGTGCCGATGGTTGACAAAACGGACTATAATTGGTAGACTTTTGCTTTTGTCTTTTTTGCTTCCGAGACGGTGACTTGCTTTGAGATGTTGCTTTTGTGTCCACTGTCACTTCCATCTTCTCCGCAAGTTTCAAAACAATCTCATCCAGGAACATTTCGGATGATGAGGTTATTTCTTCGTGCATAGGCATCCATGTGTTTAAGCCTATCTTCCAGCATTTGGTTTTGGCACCACATCATTTCGTTCTCCTCCCATAGTTTCCTATTCTCGTCTTGTAATTTGCTGATGGTTAGCTTCAGCTCCTCAAATTTCTCGCTCATGAATTTGACACTTTCTGGTAGATCGCTTAGTGAATTCAAGCATTCTAGTTTTCCACTGATGGTATCCAACGCAGTCAGCTTAGCCTCAATTCGGTCGACAGCAGACAGCTCATTCTCCATAGCGGAAATCCGATTATCAAGTTCGGCGCAGGAGGGTGCCATTTCTTCGATTGGTGCAAAAGAATGGAGAAGAAAAACGTGCGTCTTATCTCGACGAAGTCTCAGTGGAAAGTGATGAGGGATATCTAGTTGCTTCCCTGAATGAGGGGCCGTGTACAGAAGTTTCAAATTTCGGATTTTTATTACCCTGCAGATTTTCTCCCTTCCGGTTATATACGAGAAATTACGGTACTTTCGCGGCTACCGGCCGGCATTCAAAGACCACGTCTCTACGGCATAAATTCGTCTTGTTCCTACAATATTGCGAATGCGCATTATTTTTTTTTTATCGTAAAGGATTGGAATGCCCGTTCAAATTGTAAAACCTTCCCGATATCGTGGAAAAAACCGAATCTGTAAAAACTCGACCTTGAATATCCAGTTTTGTCATCTAGCTGCTATGCGGTAGTAACCGTTTCGCATCGCAAAAGTCATGGGTGTGTACGCAGAATCGGCTTTTGGAGGGGCACCAGAATCAAATTCTTCACAGATAGTATAAAATAAATTATTTTATTCCAACATTTTAATTCTCTACAAAAATATTTTTAATTCTTGATCTCGGGGGGGGGGGGAGGAAGAGGCCCCTTATAACCTCCCCCAAATTTTGCTTTTGGTGAAAATCCGTCTTTAGAACTTGCGATTGTGCAATGGTAATGGGCTAAAAATGTGATTTTCTAAAGATTTCAAATTTTGAGTTGGCTATTTCTTTGAAAAAAACTTCTGGTTGTCACGGCGATCACACAGACCTAAAATCCAAATATGCATACATTGAACTTCGAATGCACGCATTACTAGTTTGGAGAATAGATGCAGGGCCGCAACTGGGAGGGGCAGGCGGGACTAGTGTCCTGTGCTTTGGACTATAGGGGATACCAAATTCACTTTTTATAACTGCTTCTTCTACATTACATGGGTGTACCAAAATGTGCACTTACCCCGTTTGTGAAAGTATCTAGTTGCGGCGCTAGATAGACAGTTAAATGGCGACAGATCAGAATGGTGGACCATCAGGGAAGGAAAATAAAATAATTTCACCAGGAAAACCAAAGTATGAATAGGGAATCAGAAGATAGTGTCTGAGAGAGAATCTAATTTGCTTTAAATTTGATCTGAAGATATTGAAAATGCTAAGATATTTTTAATGAAATGTAAAATCAATCAGAGGGGATTTATACATTGATTAGTAGTGAATATAAAAATGTGTGCCTTCAACTGTTAATTAAAGTGGATCCTGCTTATAACGTTTTTCAAAAACCGTTATAAATAGGAAAACACTTTAAACGGGAAATCTCAATGAGAATTACTTATTGTTAGGACCACGAAAATAAGTTCATACATTCTAAATGGGAGAAACGTTGTAAGCGGGGTCAACTGTATATTTGTTTTAGATTTATTACATGCGCGGAATTCCATGCATTAAATTGTCAGTGCTAATGAGCTTCTTTTTGCAAGTTTTTCCTACTAGTAGACAATGAAAGTAAATGAACCTTTGGATAGAACATGTTTTTAGAAATGAATTTTATACTTGATTCACAGATACCTTTTTCTCTTACCCGGAACATGACCCACCGCTCAGTCTCAACAAAGAAATATAAGCAGGTGATCAAAAACCTGGGGCATACTGGAAGAAAATTCATAGAGATACCAGTGAATTATGGGGGGTGGGGGGGCATAATTTTTTTCAAGATAAATTTTTTTTGAGAGGGGCCCACTTTCACTCAAAAAGGACCCAGATTTTTCAAATAACCTGGGTCCCGGGACCCAGGTAAATTAGAGTCCAGTGGCATCTGAAGTTATTGAAAAAAAAATAATACGTACCTTATATAAAGATTTTTTTCTAGTAATGTATAACTAACGTGTTTCGGCGCCTCTTATCATTTAGCGCCGTGTGCAATTGCACCGCCCTAAGATCGTCCCTGAATATAATCAATACAAATAATGTCAACTCATAGTTATTGAGCGATGAAAATTACCAGTAGCGACATTTATGATAAAATACTAAATTCAAATATTCAAGTGGAATGCGTTTAAAAGTCGGAACACTTGGAAAAAAACGTCGGAATGGCCAGAAAACAGAAAAACCGGTACTATCTCGGGAAATACGGGACGTATGGTTACCCTACCTATATCTCGAATTTCATACGCATTAGTTGATATTTGCTGACGCTAGGGGAACGTATATCAGCAAAGTTATTTTATGACCAACCGTGTATGTTGTGTCAAACGAGAAAGAATTTAATCATTTCTTAAATAAGCACTTTTCTCGAAATGTTTCATTCGTTCAGTGAAACTAAAAAGTTGTTTCAATGTTTGCTCATTTGAATGCAAAGAAAAATGTAGCTTTTAGAAGGGGAAAACGCGTAAAACAATTTCCATGTTCGCATTAATTCATTTGGGCTCGAAGCGAACAAATATATATGTATATATATGTAATCACGAGTTATTTTTCTTCTCCTAAAACTAATTTTTTTGTTTAAACATTTAATTACATGAAGTTGAAAAAGGAAAGAAAAGCAATGTTTCGCCATCGATACGTTTGTGAGTCTTTTGCAGCACGTTACGGTGCAAGATTTTATAACAGATATTTGGATGGTGACAATATTTACCTATTTTAAGCAACATGCAGTCAGTCACAAAAACCCCACCGTTGTTAGATTGGTGGTCGGCTGAAGTTGGTTTTACAAACTTCAAGGCGCGAATGCGCGCCGATCTCCCAGTTAAAAAGTCTCTCCACAGAGAGCAACGGGCCTACAACGGTACAATTATTCAACCATTACGCTTCTCTCACAGTTAGAAAAATTGATGGCAGCGCTACACGTAACAAGAATTCCGCAGAAACAAACTTCAAGTTAGGTTCACAATACGTGCACGCAAATTCCAACATGTTCCAATTTGTTAGAAGCTCCGCAGAGGAATATGGACGAAGTGCATGTGTATATTAGTAGTACATAGCAGTAGTCAGTCTCAAAAGTGTACATATAAGCCCTTCAAAATGCTAATATACAAAGGCAAACACAAAAAGCCACAACAGGCAAATTGCCCAACGAGGTGGCTGAAACAGATGCCCATAAAAAATATGGATGTCAAATGCAACCAAAATACCCAATGTGAAAGCATATACCATGAAAGAAAAACTAATAATTAATACTATATAATACACTGCACACGAAAAAGATTATGGTCTTATCTAAATATGAACAGCTTCTCGATTTATCCCCTTATGTTTTATCTTATCAATTTTAAACGTGTCAGTTGTGCTATAATTCACTGCCCCGGAGGTAAGCTATTGCATTTATTTACAACCCTTCAAAGCAAACCTCCCTGTGCGACACCGCAACCTGGAATTATCCCTTACTAAACGATACTGGTGTCCCCTTGTCAAAGCAATTGATTGTCGGTGTATTAATAACTCATGGTCCATCCCATCCATTCCACTGAAAACTTTAAACACGTCGATCCCCTCGACATCCGCGCGTTCCTCCAATGTAAGCATATATTCAAGAAATCAAGTCTTTCTTACCAGCACTGCACCTGTGCAGTACCGTGGGGCGGCTCACAACAGGTCAAAAAAGTTAAGCAGTTAAAAATATTAAAAATTGTTAATGTGAAGATTTCTCAAAGTTGGTATATGAATATGTTTGAAGATTTATAATGTGTGCTAAATTAAAATTGTAATATTTTTGTTAAAGAGTTAAAATGTCGATAATATTTGGTGAAAAAAAAAATCGAAATAGGAAAAGTAAATGGTACTGATTAGTACCACACATGCCATAGAGCACCCGGTATGTGCAGAATTCTCGACGTGCAGGATCATGAAATTGCGTCGAACGTTGGAAGAATGTGTCACCATCATCATCAAGCTGACGCTTCGAAACCGGACACGTGATAATCATTGAGGAAAGAATAACAGGAGGTGACATCAGGAACGAAAATTGAAGCCGTTGTGGCAGCCCTATGGGCTGACGAGTAAGCCCAAACAAACCGCTCTTTTCCCTATACTTAACATGTGTTTTGCCGGATCGAATTCTTTCAAAATATTAATAACTAAATAAATTTAAGCACCATGATTGTTTAACGCGTGTTCAGGTAATCTACATGATCCCATAAAGGGGAAAGATAAAAGTTTATCCTTATATAAGTGGTTGTTATATTTTTAATTTATTTTTGAAAAGGGGGAAGATCACTTTTCACTCTCGACTCGTCATAAGTTTGCTTATGACGACATTGCTTCAATTTATTTTAAAAATTTGATGCATCACATTAATGTCTATGGGAATATGATTAATTAAAATAATATGAAGCTACAATAAAATGCAATTTCATAATTTTTTTTCTTTTAACTGGTTATCTTGCCTTTTTGTTTCGTTCATCATTATCATAGATCCGGGACATTTCGAAAATGTTTCAGGCCCGTGAGCGCTCGTCTTGAGCTTTACATGAGGAATTTTGATTTCTGAATCAGTTCTGAGGTGCTCGAGCACCTTCTGACAGGGCCGAAGCTAGGATTTTTGCCACCCGGGGCAAACATGATTCAGCCGTCCGGGGCAAACAGCATTTTGCCGCCCCCGTGCCTCAAAGTACTGGAAGTACTCGAACGTCGTCCGCCACTGTGTATTTATGGTTTTGCTGCCTATAGCAACGGCGTAGCGAGGGGGGGGGGACTTGGGGGTCTGGTCCCCCCCCCCCCCCCGAAATTTGAGAAAATGACCGAAAAAAGGGAAAAAGATGGCCAATCTCTTCATTTTGTATCAATTACTTTGCTTTTAAAGTGGTATGTGTACGAAAATTTGACAAAAAAGTTTCGAAGTGAATTTGAAATCTAAAATTGTGTCTGTGTTCGAGTTATTGCCTGGAATGAAAATATTTCTACAATATTTTAATATAAACAGCTGAAAGGCATTATATACGCTAATGTTTTGCATATATAATGTTTTTCGCGAAAAAAGTCAGATTTTTTCAAACACCGCTTGTTTAAGTGTCTTTAAACATTGTCTTTCTCTCAGCACTGAGGTGTTACATACTTTGGCATAATTTTTTTTAAATTAAAATGCCGAGAAGAAATTTTGTGGCAAAAGATATGGGTAAATTTTGGTTATTTTTGTAAAAGGTTCCATGTTGTTGAAGTTAATATTCGAAAACAAATAACGACTAAAATTGTAAAAGCTCTCGTTCAATTGTATAAATATATCCAAAGAATTTGAGGGAAAAAAATCGAGTTCCTAAAGTGAATAGTCAATTTTTAAATGATTTTGAAAAACGGGGATGTTTCTCATAGGAAAGCATGGGAAGCCACGGTTTGTTTGGGCTTTTGGTCCCTTTAATAGAGCGATCACTGGCTTCATCTGGCAACCAGGATTCCCCATGCTTTCTCAACGGAGGCGCTGGTCGCGTTACCTCCTGTTATTCTTTCCTCCATGCGTGATAATGTACAGCAGATACTGGGGGAGAGAGCACGTGATCCGCTACTTTCGGCCAATCACAGGTCCCGAGCCACGTGCTAGCAAGATAGAATACTGAAAGATACTGAGTTTTGGCAGCAGTTAGAGATGTGATTTCAACCTGAAAAGATGTAACAAAATTTTCGGTGTTTGCTCCGGAAGGGTGCGGAGAAGTTCATGGCGGCCCAACATGCGATGAAATTGATTCTCCTACGTACGCCTTAAGCGAGGCTATCATCATCAGTCGAATTCTCACCTAAAAGGCAAGATCGAAACTTCACTTCATCCAAAAAAAAAAATGAACGACATGGGTACCTCCCGTTGTGTTGTACGTGTGTGTTCCAATGTCACTTCGCCTCGTTTTCATCATCCCACCCCAAGTTTGTGGTAACCTGACTTCCTCTCCTCAGCATAGGCGGAAATTGACTTGGAAGTCTGGGGGGGGGGGCAAGGTCATTATTGCTGGGGGGGGCACGATGATGATGATGATGTCAGCTCATATATACATTAGATCAGTCGACTCCACCTTTGACGCTAGGAGGGGGGGGGCAATGTCCCCCATGCCCCCCCCCGTATCTCCGCCCATGCTCCTCAGCAAGATAAATAGATCAACTCCACACCTCCTCCCCTCTGCAAAATGGACTAAAAGTGCATTTTTCATGGCCAGAACACCTAGGCCACTTCGGAGTCAACGCCAGCCTCATGAATTCAGCGGCAGCTAGATAAGTTCAAAAGTTTTTGATTGCTTTTTTTTTCTGGTTGGGGGCCCCAACATGAATGAACGCCAGGGGATCTGCCACCTGAATTATCCCGTTGCCGAGATCTCTTCTAGCCCAGTTTCGTGGCAGAGTCTGGAACAAAGTGAGTGCACCTAACAGTCTGAGCGTGTAGCTTGCGTTGTGCTTGATATTTCAGTGCTGCCATCTATACTTCAAATTGTGAGTGAAGTGTAATGATTGAATATTTGTTACGTTGTAGGCCTGTTGCTGTACCGAGACTTTTTAACGTGGAGATCGACTCGCATTCCCGCCTTGAAGTTGGAAACCACAGAAAACTAACTTCAGTCGACCACCACTAAGGCGCCGGTGGGGTTCGAATCCGGATCCTCGCGATGCGAGTCCGTCACTGTGACCACTCGACCACCACAGCGGCTGGGGGCCCCAACAGTAAACGAGTAAAAAAAAAAAAATGTAAAAATTTAAATCGTGTTTTTTTTCTAAATATTATCTAAAAGTGCACCGAATGTTTCATGTAAAATTTTGTTCTAATTGTTAAAAAAAATATGCTACTCCTGTAAAAGAAAAAACAAAAACAAAATGTCTAGAAATGATAATTTGCTTGTCAACAGCAACTTAAGTTAATAATGGATATTAAACTTTCAATTTTTAAATTTTAATCTGCCTGTCTAGCGGCCATTCATAGTGTGTTTGAGTCCCTTAATTTTTTCTATGTTGCAGCTTTCCTTTTCAGCCCTACTTGAACCTGGGTGTCAACGATCACAATGGACTCACAAATTATCTCCTTTCAATCTATCGCACAAATAGTGACACAAATCACTTATTGCACACATCCCCTTAACCAAGTTTATGTCCCTCTTTAGGCGTGGCCTCCAAAACTTTACGGCATATTGCACCAAATGAATAATATAATTTTCAATTCCATCTATAACTATGAATTCCTTGAAGAAGCTAATTTTTTTTTTCAAACGTTCGATATAATGACCTCCCAATATAACGTCTATTTTCCGTAATCGTTATAAAGAAAGTCCACTTGTAATATAATAAGATTTTTTAAAAATTTGATTTAATTTCTTCAACAGAATCTGAAAACTGAATTGAGCCATTAATATTTTTAAACGAGGGGTGGAGGGTGCTCGCTCGACCCTCTGAGTGGCAGTGACGAGATAGCTTTCCTAACTTTATGCCATGTATTTCGGCAATTACGAGATATCTCGTGCCCTTAAAATCCTCGAATTCGGGCAATGACGAGTCCATAGATCTCTGTAAGACAGGCTTTTCTCGCGAACACGAGATCTTGGGAAGTTTGATAACTGATGGAGAGAGACGGCTTTTTTTTCTTCCTTTCGTGCAGTCTAAGAATATGCGTACAGCACTAACAATGGAAAAAAAGAGTATTTCTCCTCCTCTCGGTTGTCTCTTTATTATTCTGGGAGTTGGTAGCCGGGTGCATTATCACCTGCATAAAATCTTAAAAAAACAACCGCAAGTTGCAATGGGAATTGAAAAAAAAGACGCTTAAAGGGTTTTAAAACTGATTTTCAGTTTATACAACATTTTGATGTACATTTTTGAACGTCACGTCATTTAAACGGGGTTCTATCGTAATAATTAATTTGTGTGTGTTCGTTGAAACTCATCACTAGACCGATGAATTCCGTCGCTGCGAAATTTACAGATTTCATTGATTGACGATCTCTGGTGCATATATCGGGCAAAATACAGGGGGTATAAATAAACTGACATTACTCAATCGTATGTAGCTAGCGCCCATTCTGATGGCGTATTTTGATGAAACTTGGTATATAGGATAAATGGACCATGGGAATAGAAAGATTCAAAAAAGTTCAATTTTTGACTACCAGGTGAAAAAGTGGCACTTTTTATCGCAATCATTTTTTCCCGTGTTCCAAATAACGTATATACTAAATTTCAATGAAATACGACCATCACAACGGACGCTACCTAAGCGAGAGTAGTGCCAGTATAATTTTTTTTTTATCAAAGAAATGTACAAGCATACATATACAAATAGAGATAACTTTTCATCCAAGGTGAACATGACTATCATATACTGGATGATGGGTTATTAAAAAAAAAAAGTACAATGTGTGGGGGGGGGGGAAATACCTATATATAAACACTTTTACATAAACGCAAATATAAATGGGGAGGGAAATTGATAGTTGAATATCAAATAGATGGGTGAAGGGGGAAAAACAAAAAATTAAAAGAAACATCATTGTGGCAACGCATGGCGGGTGCATTTTAAATATCAAATTTAGAGATAATAAATATGATTTGAATAATTGAGCTACTGTCAGAAAGGCAAAATATTTAAAATGTTGATAAATATAATGGGAGAAAATCAATTACTTTAATTAGTGTGAGGGGCGATTTCTTTAAAAAAACAAAAGACTAAAAGTGCACGGAGATATCGCCAATAGACAATAAATATCTTTTGAGGTACTTCTTGTACGTGTAAAGAGAGGAAGCATTCCTAATTTCAATGGGTAGAGAGTTATAAAACTTAGGCATTAGGTAAGAGAAATGAATTTTTTTTATGTTTTTGTGAACAATTGGCAAAGAATATGTAGCGTTACGCCTAGCAGAAGATGGAGTGGATATTAATGGTAGGGAGTATTGACGTTTAAAGAGAAGTAACAGGGATTTATAAAAATATAAGTATCTAAGAGGTAGAATTTCTATATTTTTGAAGAGAGTGATGGTAGGACTATAATAGTCATTAAAAATTAGCCTTATAATTTTCTTCTGTAGTGATATAATAGGTTTTAAGTTAGTCAAATAGTCACTACCCCAAATAGGTAAACCGTATAATAAGTAAGAATGGAATAGTGAGTAGTAGAGAGTGAATAAAAAAGAGCGATTAACAAAATATTTTAGAAAATAAAATTTATAGATTGTAAATCTTAATTTTATTTGTGGATTATGAACATGGGATTTCCATTTCATGTCAGAGTCAATAAAAATACCCAGACATTTTATAGTATTCACTTGTTCTAATTTGTGACAATTACAATCAGTGTTAATGTTACATACAGGTTTATGAATCATAAAGTCAATATTCAAGGCAGGAATGTTACGCAAAGAAAAGTTAATATATTTAGTTTTCGAGATATTAAGTTGAAGATCATTTGCATGAAACCAGTCTTTAATTTTTATCATGTCAGAATTTACTGTAATTTGGAGAGATTCATAGGTAGCAGCAGAATAAAGTATGACTGTATCATCCGCAAACGTGATTATCTTGCCATCAATTTTTAGATTACATAAATCATTTATAAATATATCAAAGAGAAGGGGCCCAAGAACAGATCCCTGGGGGACTCCTCGGTTAACCCCTAAAAATTTACTGGAATGAGAGCCACATCTTACTCTCTGAGATCTGTTCGTCAGATATGACACTAAGAGATTTAGGGGGATGTCTCTAATTCCACATGCCTCAAGCTTATATTGAAGGATTTCATGATTAACACTGTCAAAGGCTTTTCTCATGTCTAGGAACACAGCTATGGTTTTTCTAGATTTGTCAAGATTGTGTATTACGTATGTACTAAAATCTAGTAAAGCAATTTCAGTGTTATGATTAGCAAAAAACGCATGTTGATTAGGAGAAAAAAAATTAGTATGAGAGAGAAATAAGAGTATTCTTTTTTCATAACAGTTTCAAAAATCTTGGAAATAGGCCTATAATTACTTAAACCATTACGATTTCCTGATTTGAAAATTGGGAAAACAGTGGCAGTTTTTGAAGAGTTAGGATAAACACAGTTTAGTATGCAGTTATTTATCAAATCAGTAAGTATTATAATTAAATGGTAAGGAAAACATTTAAGAATCACAATGAATTAATCATATCATCACTAGAAACCGAATGAGATAACCGATTTATAATAGAAATCATTTCTTCTGGGTAAGTTGGGGAGATGAAAAAAGATCTGTTAGAATAGGGGACATATTTTTTGTAGTTATCGGACGGTGAAATGGGTGATGAAACAATGTTTATAAAATGATCGTTAAACTTATCAGGAAGCACTTGGGGTTCAATGTTATCGGGGAGGGAATTGCTACGATTTTTACCAATTATGTTATCAATAAACTTCCATCGTTTGAAAAGAGTATCACATTTTGAAAACTGTTGAGAGAAGCAAAATTGTTTAGAAATTTTGATTTTGTATTTTAGGTAATGTGTGACATTATAATATGCAGTACTAACCTCCTGATCATATGGATATGTTTCTGTTTTATTTTAATTAAATGTTTTATCTCTGATGTAAACCAAGTTTTATCAGTCCGTCTGGAAAGGTTAATATCACGATATGATGTATGGTTTCAAGTTTAACAATAAATTCATCAAAAGCACCATCACTTTGGGAATTATTTATGCAAAGTGTATAATTCTGTAGATACAGCTTGAGTTGGGAATAATTGATAATTTTTTTTCTATAAACATTGAATTTTTGTACCGGACCAGAATTAATATTAGAGTATGATAATTTACATAGAATCGGGTAATGATCGGTCAAATCCGTTTCCCAGACTACAGATTCAGAAAACAAAAGCCGTGAAGAATTTCTTATAAAAATGTGATTAATGCATGACTTAGAGGAAGGTCTGGTGATTTGAGATATCATAGGTAAAAAACCATTGCTTGACAGAAGATCGAGATATTCATAATGATTAGTATTAATTTGATCCAACATGTTTATGTTAATATCACCAATAATAATTACATAACGGTTTAAATTAAACTGATACTACTCAGACCTATGTAGCTCTAGCTGTGGTTGACGTATTTTATGGAAGCATGGTATATAACGTTTTGTGGAATATGGGGGAAAAGATAACTGCGTTAAAAAGCGCCACTTTTCCGCCTGGTGGTCAAAAAATGAACTAGTTTTATTTATTTTTATCGATTCTTTCTTTTCTTCATGGTCCATTTGCTCTCCGACACGACCCAGCCTCCCAGGAGGTGAAGAGTTTTGCACAACAGCTCTGAGTGTGAGCAGTCATCAATCAATCAATCTTCATGGTCTATATATCCTGTACTAAGTTTCATCAAAATATCTCCATCGAAATGAGTGCTACATACGTCTGATTAGTATCAATATATTTTTTATAACCACCCTGTATTTTTTATAAGGCCGAGATTACAGTATAAAAGTTCTTTTATAAAACTTGATTAATGCAACCAATAAGCTCATCGGTAACATTCGAGAGAGTGAAACCGATAAGCTTATTATATACCAATCAGACGTATTTAGCGCTCATTTGGTTTGAGATATTTTGATGAAACTTGGTATATAGGATATATCGAGCTTGCTCTTCAAGTATTTTAATTTTTCGAGTGAATTTATTTTAGCCGGCGTGTTTCTAGTTGGTCAACTGAATGTGCATTACTCTTTTTTGAGCTTTAATTATTTGGAGTGATGTTTTTGTTGTAAAAGGTGAGAGAATTTTCACCTGTTTTCCAAGTATTTGAGTGAATGGTATCAGCTGCGTGTCCTTGTAAGCGAAGTGTTCAACGTCGATTTGATGTAAACAAGGAGAGAACGTGAGTATGTGCTTTTCTGTCGGAGTGATATTCAGCTGCTCAAATAACCGAGATTTAGTGCGTCGTTTTTTCTATTCGCGGGACATCGTACCGTTCGAATTTTCAAAATGCGTCGTGCATAACTGATTCGCCCATAAATTGTTACGTCGGTATAATTAGCCATCGTTTGAGCACGCGTCTCTGTGGTCGTGACTCGAAAGCTCGTCCACGTTCTCCGAGAACTTTGACATTTGACTTATTTTATCAAAAAAAAAAAAAAATTGTATTAGGCTGTGTCATAGACACGACCGCCAGTTTTGACATAAATCCGTTGTTTGGGTCTACCTTTGCATAGTAGGTACTGACATATAATGAAGTTGGTATCATGGGAACTGTTCTTAGAAAAGCTAACAGACGTTACGGATGTTGTCCATTTGCGTTGCTAACTTCACGAGATATAGCGTAAAACAATTTCGTTACGAATAAGGGTCGCGTGCCTGGTATCCAGACCCGAAGAGGCATTAAAACTAGAGGAATGTAGAGTAGGGTGGAGATTCGAAAAAAAAAATGAAGTTTATATTTTCAAATCGATATAGCACGGAAAAGTTGCCTCCTTCAATAAGACGAAAAACGACGTAAAAATTTTTAAAATCGGTTGATATTTTCCAGTCGCACATCGTGTTTAAAGTTCATAAAAATTGATAAAATTGAGCATTTTTCTTGTTTCTCAATATTACTTAAAGTTCCACGATCAGCCCGCTATAGTCTGCTACGATTATTTTATTGTTCAATAAAGTTAAATAAATTAAAGCATCGTTAATATTTCAATCTTTAATGGTCACGCCCCAATATGTTCGAAAAACGGGAATTCACCAAATTTTTACGAGTTTCATTGTACAGCTCAACCCGTTCTGTCAGAACAAAACGACTCTGAATTCACCACGAGGAGCTCACGTTGAGTTCCTCCCACACCCTACAGCAGGGCTGGACAAGTGGTGAAAAAATTTAGGCGCAAAAAAAAAAAAATTTACCCGAAGAAAAAAAGTCCAAAATAATACTTTTGAATTTTTCAGGGCATGATAACCCTCTTTGATGTTGGCAGATATGCTACTATAAATTCTAGACATTTTGATCATTGATCATTTTCGTCACACCATGGTCATTTTCTGCACACGAGGGCTAATTAGAGCGGGACCTACAATGTATTGCCGATTCCGAACGGCATTCTTGTTTTTTTTATACTCGTCGAGAGGTTGATGCGCTAGCCCCTCGATGGGGGACTCCCGGCGGTAGCAATTTTTTGTTGCGGTCAAGTCGCCATTTTTTGTTGACATTTTGTGCTGCTCTCGGCTTCAAATTTATTAACTACCCGAAGAAAAGTTTAGGCGGCAATACCAATTTTTTAGTCGCCATGGTGACCGGCGCCAGGCATTCGTTCTGCCCTGCGCTACACAGCCAACCATCTGAAATTAAGGTTGTGTTGCGTATGTAATTTACATCATATCTTAAACAATTTGGTGTAAGATAAATTTTGGTATATCTTATACCACAGATACCAAAATTGACTATGATTCAGCGATTCACTATTACTTCTACTGGTTTTTTTTTCTAAGTGTACAAGTTTAAAGTCTGACTTTTGGAAGAAATCGGGCATAGCTGATCTTGATAACAGCGTAGATCTGATGTAGCTATCTATCTCTAGCTTCATGTCTACATACTTTAGTTGAGGCCTCGGTAACAAGTTTGACACATCTCTCGACTGTCTGTGTGTGACAAGGAAACGTTTTTATGTATCTGATGGGGCTATCATCATCCCCTAGCACTGGGAGAGGCTACAACAGGCAAGCGCTCCAGTAAATACTTTCAGTGTAATTGGTAGCTTCAAAGTTTATCTTAGGTTACACAAAGTGTCTAATAGTTTTTCCTTTTTAGACGGATTGTCTCACTTTTAAAATCCTTTTATATCGAATCTCTTTCGAATTTGTCCTCTGCCATCAACAGTAAAAAAAATTTTCAGGGCGTGCAAAGAACGTGCTTTCAATTACTGGATTAACAACTTGAAGTAATTCGTCACATAAATACCGCAATATTTGTTTGCATTGCTATAAAAACGTGTTTTGGGCTGTCATTAAAGTATTTGATCTTTTTCTACGTTGAACCACACAGTCATGCATGATTTCAAGACGAATATAACTATTTGTTTCAAGTTCTTAGAGGGATTAGGCAAACATTTGTACAACCTAAGCACTCTATTGGTCGCAGTTAGCCATCTAGAAAGGGGCAGAGGACCAGGATATCGAATTAACAAATCTCTGAAAATGTTCCTACTTAATTGCTTCGGGTATGTCTAATAAATACAGCTGGTCTTTCCTCAGCAACTTTCCGTCTACTTCTGGAATCAAACAATCTATAGATTCATACTCCACAGTATGGTCTCAAAAAGTTTTTGGCTAGCCCCATATTTATGTTTTCTATCCTTCAAACCGAGCACAATTCTGGTCTATCACCACAGACTATTTGCTACTGAGTGAGTTGTGATGGAAATGTAAGTGTGTGTACCTAACTCTGACTGCGTATCTCCAGTGTTGGGTCTGATTTTTCACTGCTGCCTGCCATTTAAATAATTTCAAATTGTCAATGAAGTGTAATGATTGAATATTTGTACCATTGTAGGCCTGCTGCTCTCTGTCGCGAGACTTTTTAACGGGGAGATCGGCCCGCATTAGCGCCTTGAAGTTGGGAACCACAGAAAACCAACTTCACCCATTTATATTCTCGAAATTATGACGGGAAGGGAGTTCATTGAAGTGCAGTAGACACGCTCCACTGTAGTGGTCATCCCACATGCAGTTCTAGCTGAAGGATGATGTCATTCCACCAGCTGGTGTTAGTAACAGTGCCGTCACACCCGCACATTTGTAGCTTTACTGACGATATTTCTAGTTCAGACAGATGAGGAGATAATGCTTCGAACTATGTCAGTTGAAGAACTAGAGGAAGGAGAAACACATGGTCAATGCAAGTCAATTCATGTTCCTGAATCGGAGAAGAATAATATTACGTCGCGTCGCCGGCGAGTCTCTCGACGAACCTCTGTCACCAGATTCGTCCCATCGCGCGGATCTCTCCCGGGGTTCTTCGCCGAAGACTTGAAGATGGCCAAAAACTCACAGGAACAAGGATTTGAGAGCAAGGAAACGTCTTCATTTATAGAAACTAGAAGTCCTACTCTTCAACTAGAGCAGCCTTCCAAACATACGCCTTCTCTCTTCGAGTTCTACTGTCCGAGTCCCTTTAGAATCTCGTTCTTCTATTCTAACAATCGCATGCCACGCGAACCTTGCATGCGTTCCCCAAGCCTCTTCAAATTCCTACCCTTCGTAAAAATAGCTATTTTTTTTTCTCTGTTCTTGCGGAAATGTTTGGCGTTTACATTTTCGACAAAGTACAGTATCATCTTTTCTGCCACCAAAGTAAAAGATAGAAATTTCTTCTCATTAGGTGTACTTGTAAACTTCAAATCCGTCCTGACAAAACTCTATCTTTTCTCTTCTGATTTTATATTTGTCAACCACACGGGAAAAATCTGCGTCGGTTATCATTGCGTTGTCTTGCAGGACAACGAGCCGTCTTACGAGCCAACAAGAGAGGTAACACGGTTACCTGTCAAAGAGTATAATTTACGGTCAAGAAGAAAAGCATCGGTTGTTTCACCGACACCTAATGATCGATATAATTTACGCCCAAGAAGACAAGTGTCAACTGTTTCATCCTTTTCCGGCGGGTGTGAATGAAATGGAGATGCCGGAAATATAGACGTCAATTTATATCTTATTACAGCTTGATTGATGAGATTGGTATATTCTAGATTGGATTAACTCAGTTCCAGATTCTATCACATACAAGACAAAAATTACTCATTGATTATTTATATAAGGACCATTACGATTACGGACTGATTATCTGTGGATGATGCTATGATCACAATTTTTACTCCAGATTCTTTATTGTATATATGTATATCGTTGTTTGTTATTTTCACATAAATAAATCAATTTCCTGATACACCCATCCCCCGGGAAAGGTTCGATATCTCTCTGAGATGGGAAGCGGGGTGTGTCCGGTCCTTCAATGTTCAATGTCTTGCAGGACACTTGAAACTATGGAAGCAGTTGCGCGATTGGATACTCCAAATCGATCACAAAGTTTGATGATGTTGCTCTCAGTTTAACTTCCACCTGCCAATAGAGTTTTTGTGGCGATGAACTTGGTGCATGAACGAATAATAAGCATGAAACTTGCGAAAATTCGGTCAATTCCTGTTTTACGAACACAATGCGTGACCAGTGAAGATTGAAATATTAATGATGTTTTAATTTATTTTGCTTTATTGAATCATAAAATAATCATAACAAGCTATAGCATGTCGATCATGAAATTTAAAGTAATATTAAAAAATTTAAGAAAAATGTTCAATTTTATCAATTTTTAAGTAGTATTTATTAAGCTCTAGGACGGAAATGGGTCCCTAAGAGCTGCATAGTGTATGTTTTGTCTTTTGTTCTGTTGTCTTTATTTTATTTTGTATATTTGTATTTTGTATTCATGTATGCTGTTTTGAATTGAATAAAAAAATTATTTTTTTTTATAAACTTTAAGTACGATGCGCACCGTAAGATATCAACGAATTTCAAAAATTTTTACGTCGTTTTTCTTTTTATTAATGGAGACAACTTTTCCGGTCTATAGCGATTTGTAAATGAAAACATTTTTTTGACCCAACCTAGTATACAGTAACTAATTAAAATAAACCTTAAGTTTACTAAATTAATCTTAAGTAGTGTACACTAATGAGAAACATACAAATTGAACTCACACACATTCTTCTTTAGTGCTAAATAATTTATTTGAAGGGAGAGCTTATACTGCTCGTCTTCTTTCCTGTTGATGCTTTTTTTCGTTTTTTTCCTCAATAGTCTTAGAAAGACGCTTGCTACAGTTTTCCACAAAATAACTGCTAAATAACATTATTCCATGTATCGAGCCTAACAATACTGGCCGCGATTGAAATAGTAATTTCAATAAATGCAATTATAAAATGTATAAACTTGAATACATAATCAAAATTCACATGATCAACAAAATTTAATTCAGTATATAGATATCATATTAGAAATTAAAAAAAAAAATTAACTATATAATACAAATGCCTCATGTGCCGCCACAATAGACGACCCTGGTGGAATCCTTGAAGGGCTTTAGCCTGGGAGACTTGGAGAATAAACCTGGTTTTTTATCCGTCCAAAGTCGTACACCATCGTTTACCCAACAATTCTTCCGCTTTCACAGAAATTATTCCGGGTTTTTGGTTCAAAATTATTTTCCCCGTTTTTAATTATTCCAGATAGGTTTTTCTACATTAACAGCTCTCACGGATGAGCCATCATATTTTCCTTCCTTTCGGGTTGAATTTTTTAATTAATCTCGAATCTCCAGCCACATATAGCCGAACCTTGAACGCCAAAATACCTACTCGAAGGCGAGGGTAGAAACTTGGGGACTGCGATACGGTTCTGGTACTCCAGGCCCTGGACAAGTGAGATCCCGAATTATTTTTTTGCCCTCAATTGACCGCTCCCGGAAAATTATTGGGTGGGGACACCAAAATGCACATTTGCCCCATGTGATAGAAACCATTCTTATTTCTGGTATTACAGCCACAAGCGCTGTCTGTATTTCGAGTTTTCTCAACAATTTCGTTGTCGAGGTATGACTCAAAAGAGTAACAGCTCTAGTAATTTGTAATTTTTTTTTATTCGAAAATTTTAAAAATTCATGTATCTAAATGAAAGACATAGGCTGCCACCCCTTACAACCTGCCGCCCGAGTGCACCACACCCCTTGCACCCTCGCTTAAGCCACCCCTAACAAATGCACCTATATGTACATGCAAATATTCTGCAATTATAATTTATTTCAAGGAGGAAACAAATTTTTTTTTCTATTGAGACCTTTCTGATGGCAACAACACGATTCTAGACATTGATCTTTTGAAGATTCGATTCAGTAGTTTTAACATTTACAATTATTACTTTATAACCCCCTCCCCCCACCCCCCTACAGAAAATACCTCAAGTACTCTTCACCAAATCCATTTACAACACTTTGGAGGTTCTTTCATCACAAACATATCTCCAACATTGATGTTTGGCTTGGAGAGAGAACCTTGCCATTTATTTCGTTGCTGCAAGGTGCTCAAATAGTTGTTTTTCCAACGCTTCCAGATTTTGTTTGTACTATCGTAGATGTACGTTGCCATAAATTCAATCTGTTTTTTCTAATATCAGTCAGTGATGGTTCTATAATGGCAGTGACTGGGCGACCGATGAGAAAATGGCCAGGGGTAAGAATATCCAAATCATCTGTATCACCAGATAGTGGTGTGAGCAGACGTGAATTTAAAATTCCCGCTACCTAGTTGGCCACAGTTCTTCGTATGTTAATTTTGAATTCTCAACTACACGTTACAAATGGTGCTTAAATGATTTCACCCTGGCCCCCATACAGGGTCGAAACTAGGATTTTTGCCACCTGGGGCAAGCATCATTTTGCTGCGCCGCCCCCCAACTTTAAAATTCGATAACTTTACAACACGGTGTTCTTTGTTCCCACCTAAAACTGCCCCCCCCCCCTAAATTTTGCCGCTCAGAACAACAACGCCGCTCAGGACGGTCGCTAAATCTCCATCTAGTTTCGCGCGACCCTGCTACCACAAACCACCAAAATTGAGAGCTCTTGGAGATATAAACTGCCACTGAATACCCTCTGCTGATAAATTATTGGCGAGATTGTTATTAGAAATTTATTACCTTTTGGGTTTGATAATACGATTAAATAATCGACGTTTGTGTTTACCCAAAATTCCGAAACGAACACGGCTATACGCGTTTCAGTACTATATGAAGTTCCTTCATCAGTAGCAGAAACAAAGAAGAAAAAGAAAATATTGAAAAATCTCCTTATAGCGGGAGTTACTCGCTGTTGTAGACAAGAGTCAAATTCTGAAGAGCCAGATTTTCTGACCTATCTAGCACACCACCCTTCTCAAAAATCTGGCAACAGTTCGTACAATAATTATTCTTCTCCATCAGCATCACTATCACGTTCTCGGTTGTGATTGGCTCCGCCATTTTTCTTCTTTTTTCCGTTCTCTTGCTCTTTTGTTGCCGGTTCATTTTGAATTTGACTCTTGTCTACAACAGCGAGTAACTCCCGCTATAAGGAGTTTTTTCAATATTTTCTTTTTCTTCTTTGTTTCTGCTACTGATGAAGGAACTTCATATAGGTCTGAAACGCGTATAGCCGTGTTCGTTTCGGAATTTTGGGTAAACACAAACGTCGATTATTTAATCGAGATTATTATTGCTCTGCACAATATCAACATACCAATTTTTCAAGGTGTTATTGTTTTAAATATTATTTTATTATAAAACTGACGAAGTTTTTACATTATAACTGAAAAATTAAGTTTTATATATCCTGGCAACAAATCTTTTCAAGCAAGCTATACATGCTTCGGATGTCATGTCAGACGCTATTTCCAAATGAGTGGCCTTAGTGATCATGCACACAGAAATGCAAATATACGGGGGGGGGGGGGGTCGCCCAGTGGTAGACCCTTTTCTCTGGATTTTTTATGATGTTCAATTACCACATTTTAGTGAGCTTATGGTTTGATGGTAATATGAATGTGTGTAGTTGGATGTCACTCACTTAGCTGTGCCATAAACGATCATCTACTCTCAGACTATCCGTTTTGTCTACACATGGGAGTAAATTTTTTATTTTGTCTGTCACCGATTTGCCTTTCCTAAGGAATACGTCACCTTTGAACTCACTTGCTTGTACGCAATGTTACTAGATATTGCATACTACCTTGAAGTTCCTGATGTGACAATGGACCTTTTTCCTTAAGTGGATTTCTCGAGTTGTGGGTGAACCTAAAAACAAAACTAAGAATTCGAATTAATTTAGAGTAATTATTTGTAATGCAAAATATAGAAACCATAAAGGCTACATTCACACTTAGAGTCAAAGACACATCAATGTATTTCTTTAACTCCCGGAGATAATCTGCATCGGATGTAGTAGGATAAGGTTCATCTGTGAAGTCAATACTCCCCTCATGAAGAAATCCTGGTCCATTCCACTATGAAGTTTGATCGATGATTTGATCAGTTCTGACTCCTCTTGAAATCAAGTCTGCAGAATTACCGTCCGTCAAACCAGACATAACCCGGGCTCTGTCCCTTCTGGGATGTAAGTCTTTTACCCGTGTTGGTTGGATCGTGCTGAGGAGGGCCGGGACACCCGCTGGTGAACCACCAGCAAGCGCCCCTTCCCGACACCCCCGACTCTCTGTCCAAGACCTAGCTGCAAGCGCGAAGCCTGGTCTTTTAGGTTGCAACTCCTCAGTAGCAGCAGCTTCCCCGATCCCAGACAAGCCCAGGGTGGGCCCACGAATCCGATCGACGGCCGAAGGGGCCCTCAACCATACCCCCGCAACCCAGTCTCAGAAGTTCCCAGGTTGTTTTATTTGAGACAAAAAAATAATTAAATATGGGCGACAGCGCATTTTTGAACATTTTTGTTTGAGATTCGATTATTTTCCATAAACAAGTTCCTGGGCCACAATTCTTCTTAGTCATTTCTTTTCAGTCACTATTTTGGCTGAGGTAGCTCGAGTGAGTCCGTCGCTTGTCTGTGGCCAGCCTTGATGCTGGGCCACCTCTTTTCTCTTGATGTCAGTCTTTGGCTATTTAGCTCGAGTGAGCCTGTTTTTGTACGTGGCTAGCCCCGGTAATGGGCCACCAGTCTCCTTCTCTGTGTCAGTCGTTGGTTATTTAGCTCGATTGAGGCCCGTCTTCTTCACGTGGCCAGCCTTGATGCTGGGCCACCTCTTTTCTCTTGATGTCAGTCTTTGGCTATTTAGCTCGAGTGAGCCTGTCTTTTTTACGTGGCTGGTGCTGGGCCACTTCTCTTCTCTTGTTGTCGGTCTTTGGCTATTTAGCTAGGGTGAGCCCATCTTCTGCGTGCGGCCGGCCCTGGTGCAGGATTACCTAGGGATTATACATGTTGCCAACGGAAGTTCTTGGCTATGTCTTTGATGCTGGAGATCCTGCTGGCAATGAATACAGTACCTTCAATTGATGAGAAGAATTGTTCCAACCTAAAACTATTGTTGAATTGGTATATAGACACACGTTGTCCACTTCCACACGCAGAGAAGATAGCACCTTTTCAACAAGCTTTGGAAGCAGCATTTCTGCAACACAAAGCTCCAGACTTGGTATGGCGTGAGCACGCATGCACACAACTCTGGATTTGCTGCGAAGGAGCACCACTTTCATGTCAACCGCGACATTAATCGAACACAAACATACAACAGCTCCGTATAAACTGAAGAGCCAAAAAAACTGGTACAGGCATGCGTATGCAAATAAAGAGATATGGAACCAATCAGAGTACGGCGCTGCGATCGGCAACGCCTATATAACGCAACAAGTGTCTATCATAGTTGTTAGATCGGTTACTGCTGCTACAATGGCAGGTTATCGAGATTTAAGTGAGTTTGAACGTGGTGTTATAGTCGGCGCACGAGAGATGGGACATAGCATCTCCGAGGTAGCGATGAAATTTGGATTTTCACGTACGACCATTTCACGAGTGTACCGTGAATATCGGGAATCCGGTAAAAAATTAAATCTACGACATCGCTGCGGCCGGAAAAAGATCATACAAGAACAGGACCAACGACGACTGACGAGAATCATTAAACGTGACAGACTTGCAACCCTTCCGCAAATTGCTGCAGATTTCAATGCTGGGCCATCAACAAGTGCCAGCGTGCGAACCATTCAACGAAACATCATCGATATGGGCTTTCGGAGCCGAAGGCCCACTCGCGTACCCTTGATGACTGCACGACACAAAGCTTTACGCCTCGCCTGGGCCCGACAACACCGACATTGGACTGTTGAGGACTGGAAACACTTTGCCAAGTCTGACGAGTCTCGGTTCCAATTGCTTCGAGCTGATGGACGTGTACGGGTATGGAGACAACCTCATGAATCCATGGACCCTACATGTCAACAGGGGACTGTTCAAGCTGGTGGAGGCTCTGTGATGGTATGGGGCGGCGTGTGCTGTTGGCGTGATATGGGACCCCTGATCCGTCTAGATACGACTCTGACAGGTGACAGGTACGTAAGCATCCTGTCTGATCACCTGCATCCATTCACGTCCATTGTGCATTCCGACGGACTTGGACAATTTCAGCAGGACAATGCGACACCTCACACGTCCAGAATTGCTACAAAGTGGCTCCAGGAACACTCTTCTGACTTTAGACACTTCCGCTGGCCACCAAAATCCCCAGACATGAACATTATTGAACATATCTGGGATGCCTTGCAACGTGCTGTTCAGAAGAGATCTCCACCCCCTCTTACTCCTACGGATTTATGGACAGCCCTGCAGGATTCATGGTGTCAATTACCTCCAGCACTACTTCAGACATTAGTCGAGTCCATGCCACGTCGTGTTGCGGCACTTCTGCGTGCTCGCGGGGGCCCTACACGATATTAGGCAGGTGTACCAGATTTTTTGGCTCTTCAGTGTACTTTGACGCATCTGAAAATGCATGAATTTCTAATTTTTCAGCTAAGTCTGATTAAACGAGACTATCCATCTGGATTTTGTTAGGGCTTCTTGGAATTTTTTCCAGTTTTTAGCTTGTTGAGACGGCAATCCACCGTCCCAGTCGATCTTTAAAAGCCAAAGGTTCTGAAAATCTTTTTTGCTTGCACTAGAACAAGAACAAACAAGTCTAATGAATCAAATAATTTGGCGATATCTGCCAATATAGCAAGCTCGGTAGGTATGGAGCAACTGTAAAACCAAAAGAGTTTTCCTTACGATTCCATCCTAAACCCGAAGTTTTCACCGTGTCATTTTCAAGTTCCTGAAAACAATATTCTCGTTCATGAACACCACCATTGTTCGCCAATATATTTTTGTTGGGACAGCACTAGTGCATATCCACGCCTCCACAAACACAGAAATCAGCTGTTGCTTCAATTCAATGGCACTTGATATATCATCAGCAGCGGAAAGAATATCATCAATATAAAAATCAGTTGCGGCCAGAGGATACTTCTTTTGTTCGTCATCAGCTAACTGCATTAACACCCTAGTGCAGGAGTTATCAAACTGCTTGCAGCGGTGCCCCGGTGCGCCTCCAACATTTGTCAGGGGCACCGCGGAGCAGTGACCCTGACAAAGGTTTTTCGAAAAGATTGTTAAAAGTTCTAGGGAGCCGGCGAAGGTCTCGTGTAGGCATTGAATGGGGGGAAAGGGCACCTCGGGTGGAAAAAGTTTGAGAACCACTGCCCTAGTGGCTAAAAATGGTGCACATTTTGTTCCATACGTAGTAACGTTAGTAACTTGTACAGCTTGGGTTCATCCCAAAGGACTTTCTTTCCACAAGATGCATTGTAAGTTGCAAAGATCAGGATTGACCCAGATCTGCCTGTACAATGTACACTGCTCAAAACAATTAGGGGAGCAAGCAAAAAAGTGAAGAAAACCGTGCGAGACAGCCACGTATTGGCATACAATGGATAGTACACGCGTATCAATGCGCAATACAGAAAAAATACGTAAAAAAATTTGGAATTAAGCTTTAATTCTTTGAAAATATGGAAAAAACATGAAAAGATGATTTAGGGCAACAATTTGGTTACATGTAAACGATAAAAAAAAGTACTGTTTAGACATGATGCATGAGTTTTAATAGGGCGTGTGGTCTCCTCGAACAGCTAAGACTGCTGCACACCTGTTTGCCATGGATGCGATGAGGTTATCGATCAGACTTTGGGGAATACTGTTCCACTCCTCAAGAAGTGCAATCTGCAAGTCTCGGACAGTAACAGGCGGCCTTGGTCGCGCAGCAATGCGTCGTCCGAGCATGTCCCTGGGTTCAGGTCAGGAGAGCACGCTGGCCATTCCATACGCTGTATTGTTTCAGCTTCAAACATGTTCTCCACCAGACGAGCTCTATGCGGTCGAGCATTATCATCCTGGAAAACAAAGGAATCTCCAATGGCTCCAGCGTAAGGGATGACATGAGGTCGCAGTATCTCGTCTGCATACCTTCGGGCCGTCAAAGTGCCATTCCGAATGATAAGCAGGTCCGTACGTCCGCCTATGCTGATTCCACCCCATACCATCCAACCAGCTCGTCTGTATTGTGACCTTTCACGAACGAATGCGGGGTTATTTCGAGTGCCCCTGTCCCTCCATACCAGAACACGTCGGGTGTCACACTCCAGACTGAATCGGGACTCGTCTGTAAACAGCACTTGGCTCCAATCATGTTGCTCCCAATCTCGATGTTCAGCAGCCCCTCTTCTTCGGGCCGCACGGTGGCGTGGGGTCAACGGAATGCAGACCATTGGCCTACGTGCATAGAGCCCTCAATCATGAAGCCGATAACGTACTGTTTGGCTGGACACCCTTTGTCCTGTTGCCAAGAGCAACCGTCTTTGCAGCTGCGTAGCATTGTCTGTTCTGTTTCGACGGGCTGTTAACCGTACATACCGGTCATCAGTTGCTGTAGTGGCGCGTGGCCGACCTTGCCCTGGTCGACATCTAACATTTCCTGTTTCTTGGAATCGATTCCACAGCCTTGCAACAACACTTCTGGCGACTCCAACAGCGTCCGCGACACTACGTTGTGTTTGCCCGGATTCCAGTCTGCCTATAACACGCCATACCACGGATTCCGGTAAATCACGTTGTTGAGACATCCTCAAGTCACCTTGTGTCAAAAAAAAAATACTGCGCAATCGAATTTCACAGTTACGGCAGTAAAACAGACGTTTCTGCAACATTCCGATTTCTGGTTTTTGACGTCATGAACTTTGATTTGCATATGAAGTTTTCATCTTCCGTTTCCTGCTAGGCTTTAAATTATGGATGATTCATTTTATGTTACTTATCAGTATACATCTTTGCGTAATTTTGTTAAAACCATATGCTCCCCTAATTGTTTTGAGCAGTGTAGATAAGGCGAAGATTATGGGGGGGGGGGAATCTGTTATTTTGGATACAATTAAAGAATCCAATTCTCTATTGAACCCGCCACTTCGTTTGCAACTACCCCAGTAGTTTTGTTTCTCACGGTATGTAACAAGCCATTAATGCCACAAACAGGGGCATAAACTTTTTATTTTTCAACCCGAGTACTTCGGTGCAGCTTGTTGTCATCATACAGTGAAACCTCTCTTTTGTGGGCACCAGTGGGACAAAAAAATTTGTCTGTAAAAGAGGGGTGACCGTTAATGAGGGGTTTGAAATGCATACTTTTACTTAATTTTAATACCTTTAAATTAATACGCAATGAAAATTAAAAAGTAGAGATGAATAAAAAACACTTATCTTGCGAATTCAAAGATGGTGGCCCTTCTAAATCCGGAGATGAAATCAAACTAAAGATAATAAACACAACACCGAAGAGTGTTTGACCAAAAATAATAAAATAAACACAATGAAGAAATCACAAAATAGCACAACGACTCCACAGACAATCTCTCGGTAGAAGTCTCGGCTAGAGGCCGGCTGTTGGTCAGCAGCATGTATTGGGCGCATTAAAGGCTTTAATAGAAGGGCCGCCATCTTTGAATTCGCAAGATAAGTGTTTTTTATAACTCTCTACTTTTTAATTTTCTTTGCGTATTTTCGATCAATTTAAATTTTTTTTCTTCCGCTGTTATTTTCATTGTACTTTCACCAGTTTTTTCCATCGTTTCTTTATTGATAATCAATTTCTTTTTGCCCACGTGCTCGTATAGGACGGATTATCCCGTTCTTCCTGATTCTTTGAAATACTTTTCGTGGGTGTTTAGTAATATCAAACAGTCTAGACTTTTTTTCACAAATATTCTCAGTAATTTTTATTTTGCTTTGGGCCTAATTGTTTTAGTGTTAGTAAAAAAGATAAAAAAATACAATTTATACTTACTAGTATTAGCCATCTTAATATTTTTATGGTTGTGTTGTATTCTTTATATATACAGGGGGGTAACTATCAATCGCCCAATAATTACACACGTGATTAATTGACAAGAAATTTGAAATTTATCACACACCCAACATATACAGCATAACATAAATAATACACACAAAAACAAAAAACATATACATTACAAACATAATATACAAAAACATATATAGGGGATTACATAATCCGTCCAGGGCATATTGATACTATATATATTGGGGGTTGACAACAGAACAATGATGATATATACTATATTCAAGATATAGTATTCAGTCCTCATTACATTCGTAAAGAGAAAAAAAAATTCATAAATAAATCATTATTCAATTGCGTTGATTTTGTTTATTAGTAGTTTTTTAAATTTGTGCAGTGATTTTGTGATTTCATTTCGTCATTCAATTTATTATATTATTTATTAGGTGCTATGTATATGAGTTGTTTTTGTATTATGATTTGCGACAATTATTACGTGAGCAATGTCCTACATAATATTGTTATTGGTTCTATGTTTCCGTTATTATATAATTGGAAATGCATAAATTTAGTTTTATTTAGATTAAGAGTCAATTTATTGTATTTTAGCCATTGTGAAATTATCGTCATATCATTGTCAGCTTTATATTTGAGGTTTGGGTTATCATTATTCGAAATAAAGAGCACTGTCATCTGCGTAACTTATATTTCCATTCATTTGTAAGTGTTGTACAGGGCGTCCATAATTAAAATACCCTATTTTAAAGTAGCCTACAGGCGAAACTAGACATCAGAAAATTGTGAAATTTGTGGATTACTTCATGAAGTGATGGGAATTTGTTTCGGGGGAAAAAATTAGTTACACATGTCGCCATCAGAGGGCGTTTTATTAAGAAATGACACATTTAGCAAACGTTTACAATTTTAACAATTGTTAAACACTTATAATTGTTACTGCAGCAAAACATGTTCCTCATGATGACCATCATTTTCAGATGGCATGTTCCATAACTGGCAGAAGTGTATGCGGGGAAATGTTCAGCACGTGGCGTGAAATGCTGCTGCCTTTAAAGACAGGTAAAGTTCTTGGACTAACACGACTTACCAGACGTTTCAAATGCCCCCAAAGCCAAAAATCGCATGAATTAAGTCCGGGGATCGGGGAGGTCATAGATTAGGGAAGTGCCGGAGTCGAGGGTCATAATCATGTGGAAGCAACTGCTGAACAAGTGAAAGTTTGTACGGATAATATCGGAGGATATTCCGCATGATCTTATGGACAGTTGAAAGTGGCCTATCCTACACGCCTGACACTTGTGCTACCACGCTCTGTCCTCTTCCATCTGAAGCAAAACCTCCTGTACTGCGTCTATAGAAACGGGTTTTCTTCCTCTTCCAGGACGAACAGCCAACGATCCTGTGGTTTCAAATTTCGTTATCATACTCCGAAGTTTTTTACCATTCATTGGACCTTTTCGAATCCTCTTCCAAGTCTGATATTTGCGTAGAGCAGTTACTGCGGAACTGCTGTTTTCGTAAAACCATTTGACCAAGAAAGCGCGATCTCGTAAAGTTATCGTCATTGTGAGCAGCAAAAACATTGAGAAACAAGATCTCCGCGAATGTTTCTAGATTTTGTAACAGCTGCTGGGCGCCATCACTTAAATTTACATGTTTACTACGAGTATTCAAAACGAAACGCCCTCTGGTGGCGACATGTGCAGCTAATTTTTTCCCCCTGAAACAAATTCCCATCACTTCATGAAGTCCTCCACAAAATTTCGCACTTTTCTGATGACTGGTTTCGCCTGTAGGCTACTTTAAAATAGGGTCTTTTAATTATGGACGCCTTGTATATCATTTACATAAATCAAAAAGAGTATCGCTCCGATCCCTGTGGAACACCGCTTACTATTTGCTTAAAAGATCCTGTTTCATTTTTAATTTTAATTGCTTGTTTTCTGTTTAAGTAGCTTCTAAACCAGTCGTGTATTTTTCGTCTTATACAAGTACCAGCCTTATAAATTTTGTCCAGAAGTATTTCACGGTCAACGCTGTCAAATGATTTACGTAAATTCAAAAAAAGAAAAAAATAGCAAGGGTTTTTTATTGTTATTGTGATATTCGGTGAGTTTTAGAACTGCCATTTCTGTGGTTTTTTTTCAAGAAATCCAAATTGGTTTTGTGCAAAATAAGAGTTGGAGTTTAGGAAATTTATAATTTCCATTTTCATAAGTTGTTCTATAACTTTGGACATAATTGGAAGTATCGATATTGGGCGATAATTATTATAACTATTAGTATTTTCAGTTTTATTGGATAGGTCTAACAATGGCATATTTAAGTTTTTCAATGAAAGTACCTTCAGTAATTGAAGTATTAATTATGTGTGATATAAATCGCAGATAGTGTTTACAAACAATTTTCAACATTCTAGCATTAATCTCATCGTATCCAATCGCTTTGTCATTATTTAATTTCAAAATTATATATTTTACATATTTTTCTTCTATTGGAGTAATAACCATAGACTTGATTTGGTCACGTGGCACTTGTATTGGGCAATGATTATTATCAATATTTGTCTCATTTTATTCACTTTTGACTACATTAATAAAATTGCCGTTAATGTTTTCTATCACAATACTGAGATTTTCTTCAGTGGGTGTCTTTATTGTTTTTCATTTTTATTTATTAGGTTATTGATGATTTGCCATTGCTTTTTTGGATTATTTCCACAACCATTAAATTTATTGTAAAAATATTCCTCTTTAGTACACCTAATCTTTTCATAACTTTTGTATACTCCAGCTTTTCCTCCTCATTATGTGTGTTTCGTTTGCATTTTTTATATAATTTCTCTTTAATATCAATCATTTTTTTTAGTTCAACCGTTACCCATTCATTTTTATTTCCATTTTTTATTTTATTTTTAATACTTTCCATCCAGAAACAAAGGTGTTTGTAGATGATATCAATAAATATTTCGACCAATATATTTACATTTTTCTCAAAACATTTTCATTCACTCGATAATGCAGGTCTCAAACTTAATGTAACCAACTATGTTGTTCTGTTCAACAGTGTCAGATTTTGTATTTTCTATTTTTCAGCATTATAACCATTTAAAATTAAAATGGCCAGTGATCAGTTATTTAAAGTTTGGCTATTGCGGTTTCATACTGCCAGTTTGATTTTGCATTTCTTATATGATCAATGCACGATGTTGATTGGGCAGGTGCATCATTATAAGACAAAAATCCATTTTTCGCCATCATGCCTGTTAATTCCTCCGTTTCATAATTTACCTTTAAGATATCGATATTGAAATCACCCATACAAATGACATTTTGATATTTTATATTCTTAATAATTGATTCAAATTCGGTTACGAATTGCATTGGTTGAAAATCATGTGTTCGGTATTATAAATCCGTATTATACACAGATCGAGATTGGGATCATATGAACAGTTATTTCTGCTGTAGTCATATGCAAATCGAGTTTTTTTACAACGTGAGTATTTTTATGTATGCTATTACTCCTCCGGATTTATTCCTAGTTCTTCTCTCACAAATTACATTACAGCTAGGTATTTGATCTAAATCTATTTCATCATTTTTTTATCCATATTTCACTTAATAATGTTTGGGACATGCTCGGACGACGCATTGCTGCGCGACCAAGGCCGCCTGTTACTGTCCGAGACTTGCAGATTGCACTTCTTGAGGAGTGGAACAGTATTCCCCAAAGTCTGATCGATAACCTCATCGCATCCATGGCAAACAGGTGTGCAGCAGTCTTAGCTGTTCGAGGAGACCACACGCCCTATTAAAACTCATGCATCATGTCTAAACAGTACTTTTTTTTATCGTTTACATGTAACCAAATTGTTGCCCTAAATCATCTTTTCATGTTTTTTCCATATTTTCAAAGAATTAAAGCTTAATTCCAAATTTTTTTACGTATTTTTTTCTGTATTGCGCATTGATACGCGTGTACTATCCATTGTATGCCAATACGTGGCTGTCTCGCACGGTTTTCTTCACTTTTTTGCTTGCTCCCCTACTTGTTTTGAGCAGTGTATATCATCAACTTATTAAAATTTTCATGCATATTTCTGATATTTACATGTACAATATTAATTTTACTTTCATTTGAAAATTCTCTTATAATGTCGAGTCAAGGTAAGGTGATGTCGGACCTACCTTGTGTTCATTCACTTGATGATTCGTTGCTTTTAATGTTTATTCTGTCCAGATCTTTATCTGTAATGTGATGTATTCTATCACGGTGATCTTTTTGGAATAGTATTTTACCATTCCTAATCCAAGCGTAACTATATGAGTTGGCTTTTTTAAATTGTCTGTAAACAGATTCTTTAAGTTTTTTGTAAGATGTTCGTTCACAAACAGCGTTGTCGAAGGGTACTTATCGTCTAGTTCAGTGGTGCGCAAACCGTGGGTCGGACTCTACGGGGGGGGGGGGGGATTGCGAGAGATTCTCCAAAATAAAAATTTCCAAATAAGAAATTCATTTTTATTTGAAAATATGTCAAAACGAAAGAGTGCCTTTATATTCAGCTGAACTAATTACCTTTTATCATATAATGGAATTTTATCAAATTCTACTTCAAAATGATCAATATATCGGCTCTGTCATGTCAGAATCATGAATGTGCAATGTCCATGCAAAAAAAGGAACGTGGAAAATGACGTTTGAATAGTTGCTCTATGAAAGTTATTTTCCATAGAGTAACTAATCAAAATCGCCTGAAGTCAATATCGCCTAATCGAAATCTAAACAAGCGTTCCGAAACGGGCTTGCGGATCTTGTTCAACATGTTTCGGTGGGTGATGAGTTTTGAATGTCGGGAAAATTCAGAAAGATATACGTGGTTTCGTGAGCTGTAATTTAATTTACTGGCTGAGGTACCTGAATCATAAGGGATTTTCCACAAATTTGTAACTCGATTATTTTATGTTATTTGATTATTTCAAAAATAATCCCACGACTTTATGCGAATGAGTGAAGACATGTCTGATGCTGTATGAAATAATGCTTGAACATAACACGTTTATATCAAAATAAAGAAACTGAACGCAATAATCAAATGACAGAAAATTATCGAAATACCCCTAATTTGTGAAAAATCCCTTATCATCCAGTAACTTGAATTATAGTTCATGATATCGTGTTTTCACGACACACATTCAACTAGTATTTTTATATAAGTTGTGCATTATATATCTGGAAACCAAATTATTAAAAAGTAAAATAGATGTTTCCTGCTCATAAGCAATTAAAAATTAAGGAAACATTTTATTTCCTGGATATTATGCTGAGGTGAACTCGGAAAGAAAAGTCATCTTGTCTCCGCCGGGATTCGAACCCAGGCCGTCTTGCATACCGGGTAAGCATGCTACCATCTACACCACTGGAGACATGACCCTGCCTTCCTTATTTCACGCAATGCGGCGTGAAATAAGGAATATCAAAAATTATTTACTGAAAATACTCATATCTCATTGAATAGAGAATTATCAAATTAAAAATTTCTACACATGACATCTTATGTATATTGTCAGATCTTGTGCGAATTTCATAAAAATTGGTTGAGAACTCCGCATGTATAAGCCAAAAAACATGCGATGAAAATTGAAATTTTTATAGAAAACATTTATATCTTCGTGAATATACGTGCTATTCTCACGAAAATGCACGCAAGTATTGCACAATGTTTGTACAATATTTTGTGAAAGTTACAAATCATTTTCAGTTTTTTATCTCCGTGGTGGATCAAAAATATTTTTTTCTTATTTAATTTTTTGTCGGTCCCCTAAATGCACTCTGACTAAATGTTCACTGGAAATTGTGAGTACTAGCTTACATGACCGAAATTTCAGAATGATTCGCCCAGTATTTTTCTAAAAATTCAGAAAAAATGTGCGAAGTCCAAGAGGATACAGACTTTTGGAAGTATAGTGTGTATATATATATGAAAAAATAATAACGCATTTTTGTACAACATCAAATTTTATTGTTCACAAATTACAACATTCAAATCACAACATCGAGCACAAATGTTTGCAGGCACGAGAAGCTCAAGCGATAAACTATCATCTATTGCTAGATTAATTTGAGAATTTGTACCTTCATTTCTAAAAAAACTCGCCATCAAAGAGTACATTTTTCGAAAAATAAATAGATACGGAAGATTCTCTCTCTCGAAAATATAATATCAACGATGTTTTGCAAGACATTCTTATTATATTACAACTTTTAACTTTTTTCGAAAAAAAATTCTATTGAATGTATAAAAGCAATGAATACAGTGACTAGAATCGGATTATTTGTTTACTTTTGATCAAAACCAAGATCGAAAAATTTATCATATTTTAATAAGTATTTCAAAATTAATGATTTTTAGTGGTAGAGAGACACATATTACTGAAAACGTAGGCGAGTAATTTTATTCACAATCAATGTACGTGTATATAACTTTCATCAAAGTTAATTTGTTGATTTTGAGAAATATTTCGACTACTCTTTCGTAATGAATCGAATAAAAAACTAAACAAAATTTCTCAACCAGCTGCAAAAAATTGGGTCAATTTCTTCATTTTTAATGGTTTCCCATACATGTCAATTGTCAGGTGCATGGAAAGCGTCAAACGTATTACATATTTTTTTATTTTATGTACACATAAAATATGAAGAAATCTATCTGCATTTGAAAATTTATTGGTGATACTGAGTTTTTTGATATTTTTATGATTTACGAATTGAAAATAATTTTCTGGCGATGATAATTATTTTTTTGCTTTGCTTAGAAATTAGAATCTCTCTTATCTTATGGAAATTCCGTTTTATAAAAAAAAGAACTACAGTTTTTGCAATTGGAAAAAAACCATCACAATTTAAACGTTAATTACTTTAAATGATGATAAATGTTATGTATGTTTTATAAAAGGAATTTTTTCTATTAATTTCGATCGAAATCGAGAAACGTGGCTCTTAGTAAAATAACTAACATTGAACTCTTTTGCAGCGTTTCTCAATCTTTCTGAATCCGAGGGATTTTATACAATTTTTCCGTTTTTTAACGAAGCTTATTCGAATTTGTAATCTTTACTTAAAATGGTGAATAAAGTTGACTGTCATATTATATAAATTATACTATGACTAAAAATATAAATACTCATCTTAGATCATACATATTTTGTCATATTCAACGTTTTTCAGTGAACTATATTTCAATTTATTGCGAGTCCCACTTTTCTCCCGATTCATAATTTCGAGCGATTTCAGCCATAATTGGTGATTTTTGACAACGGGTTTGATGATAACTAGCACTGTCCCGTATTTTGCCGTATTTCAGATCACAGTTTCCCGGAATGAAGTGGTCCCGAGTAATGATGAATGTTTTTGTTTTCATGAAATATATTATATATAGTCTACTGGGATTTACCGCAGTCTTTTATTTCCCGACTCTTCGGCAATTTTAGCAAATTTGTCATAAATTGCATTTTTTGGTTACAATTTACTTCATATTTAATATGTGCGATTTCCAATATTCTCTTTAATTAGATATCATGATTACTCTAAGTATGAAGGTCTAATCTTCATTTGAACCCATAACAATGTTACTAATATCAATGCAAACATTTTTCATTTAGTTGGAATTAAAATAATCAAGTCTGCCTGCGGACCACCTGTACAATCGTCCGGACCATAGGTTGAGGAACGCTGCTATAATGCATAATTTTTTCCATAGTAAATGAAGTGTATAGAAAACCGGGGAAAATATTTAAAAAAATCTATTTCTAATTGTACTGCTTATACTGGGTCTCGAAGACGACGTAAAATCAAATGTAAAATAAATGTATTGAAGTGATATTTTACTTTCCAAATATATACAACTACCGTCTTTCTGATTCAAACTATCGAAAGAAAAAAAATTCGAGTTAAGAATTTCAGTTGTAAAAAAAAAATAAATGCAAACAAAACACATTTCAACCCTACAAAGGAGCACGATTTTCTTTTCGACATGTTGCGGAAGATTTGCATCTCTTTTTTTTAATTGAGGAGTTTTACTGCCATCTGTGAACGGTTTTCGAACGAAAATGAAAAAAAAAATGCGGATAATGAATGTTTCAAACATGAAGTTGTCATTTGGCAATGGGAAACAAACATGTTAAAAGTAGATGTTGTTGCCAATCGGCAACATTATACACTGTAGTGTTAAATTGATTAAAGGGTCTCATATATACTTTTTAACATGGTGAAAAAATATGCTGTAATAGAAATATTATTAAAAATAATATATATATAACCATTGATTTATTTCAAATTTTTTACACACGTTTTTGATTGTGTGTGATATCCTATTCTACTATATAATTTTACATATCTTTGATACTTACTTTTTTTGTAAATTTTCGAAAAGTTCATTAAAAACTGCTTGCGCGCATGATAAAATACCATGACATCAATGTAGTTGAATAAAAATGATTCAAAGTAAAAAGGAAACACTGCTCAGTTCATGAAATGAAGCAAAAGGTTGAGATTTCATTGACTCAATCTTCTATAAAATTAAATTTTAATATTAATAACGTGATCCTCACGTATTCCCAAGGGATCAACATGATCCGTCCAGGAGTTTCAAAGTTTCTTTTTTTAAAGTTTCAAAAATTTAATTTTAAATCAGATTGGATCAATAAAAGCTCAAACTTTTGTTTCATTTCATGAACTGAACAGTTTCTTTTATATATTTTGAATCAATTTTTATTCAATTACATTGATGTCATGGTATTTTATCATGCGTGCAAACCGTTTTTAATGCATTTTTTTGAAAATATGCAAAAAATTAAGTATCAAAGATGTGTAAAATTTTATGCTAGCATAGGATATCAAAAACATGTGTAAAAAAATTTGCAATAAATCAATGGTTAAATAGTATTTTTAATGGTATTTTTATTATTGCATAGTTTTCACCATGTTAAAAGGTAAAACTTCGATATTAACTTATGTTGTTTCTAGAAAAGTCATAAATGTGCTAAGAGAGAGAGAAAATCAATATGTTTCTCGATTTAATTGTAATATATTCAATTCTCGTGTCAATTGTTTACGTATATTTTATGCCTCCGTTCTCAAATTTTAATAAATAAACCCAGCAGAAATTCGTTTTTCTCATCTGCCGCTTCGTATTTTGATACGCATATATCCATTTTCATAAACAAGATTATCTCGAATACTGTACATACTATGCAGGGGAATACAGGGGATATCTGTTTGAATAAAAATACATGGTACGTCGTTCATGCGAAGCATTCAGGCTACTAAGCGACGAAACGATAATATAATCTCATTGATTATAATAGTTGCAATACAAAAAACGTGATGGGTAAGGGGAAACATGCAAAAGCTCAACAACATCTTGTCAACGGCGGATTCAAATAAAGATTTGGAATACGAATTACAGAAAAGTGGATTGTAACGTTTTCGATCGGATTTTTAAAATAATTCGATGCCATAACAACTAGACGAGGCGCTGTTATCTTTCTCTCGCGCTATCTACACGAAGACATGCAAAGTCCACTTGTAAAACGTTATAAAATACATTTCAGAACTCGGGGACAACATGATTTACAACAAAGGGTGTGGTGGATAACATTGGCAAGAGAAGTTGATTCCTATCCGGTTTTCGTCGAGGAATACGATGTTTGCATCCATCCAACTTTTCCATCCGTCGTCTTCTATTTTTTGCCCCAGCGTTGAAAGAGACCAGCTCTCTGACAACGGCAATTGGTGCCCCACAAATTGCAACGGCAAGCTGAACTGAAGCAGCAGTCATTGGGTCGGTGATCGCAACTTCCGCTTCGACGTATGCAGCCACCTCGCCTTTAATTATAACAACAAATGAACAATTATGCTTGCACGCACGATAAGTTCACTAATAGCATTTTTAATCTCAAATGTTTTAGTACATAAACAAGCCTTTTTATCATTTAACCCTCTAATGCACGGGTTGGGTCTCACAGACCCATACTGAATTATACATACTGAATCATACAATAATTACACACGTGATTCTTCGTGAAAAACTAATATTAAAAAGTGTTTTCAGTTTTTTGATTTGACCAATAGTTATGGAGGTATAACGCATTAAAAATTAATGACGTCATTTTCAAATCCTGCCAAATTTACCGAACGTGCACCAAACGTATAACTTTGCAATTTTAAGCCGATAGCAATGCTATAACCCTAAGAACAATCAAAAAGCTAAAGCGGCGAGAAATCATTTCAAAATAACCAACCATACCAGTTAACGTAGAAAAAAAAATCTGAGTGAGAATCCCACGCGATAGAAGTGAAACTTCTACGTTTGACCAGACTAGATTCACTTTAATTAAATTAAATTTTAATTATTTAAAACTGAACTTAGAAATTTTAAATTTAATTTTAAATAAGATTCATCTCTTGTTGACCCTTTATCTTTCTTAAAAAAACTATCCCTCCTCACTTTCACACTTGACCCACTTGATCCCCTTGATCCCTTTCCCACAAGACACCATCCGCCCAGTAGAATTCTAACGAGTTTGGCGTCATATGGAATAATAATTGAACCCGCTACAAATCCCATGTGTGGCAGATTTGTTCACTAAAAATTTCTGGCGATAATCGGGGTTGGTTCTAAACCGGAAGGGGAGGGGAAGGCTTTTTATCGAGACTGTAATTTTTATATGATAATAAACGTCTACAAAAGAATGTTACACACAAAGAAAAGTGAAATTTTAGATTACAAAAGCACCATAATAATGGTTTAATAAACGAATGTCAAATGAAGTGAAACTGCCTGTGGGGAAAACGCTCACCATACATTCGTGCTGCTTCTGTGGTACTTCAGTTTGCAGCTCCGTAAATGAAATGCATGTCTGCTTTTTTCAGTATTACTAAAATGTGCCATTATCCCGTACGTTACAACTGTTAGAACGCGGTTGCACGCTAGAATAACTTCACAGGACTGACGTCGGCGCCTTTTGTTCACTGTGACGCAGATTTGCATACGGTTTTTTCTTTTTCCTCAGGTTACATTTGCATGCATGGTGTTCTTTTCCTCCCCATAAATTTCAACAGGAATGCCGTTATAACGTTTGCGGAGCGGCCGTTTCGAAACACGCTAGCGCGTTTGCGTTGCATGTTGGACCATGAATTCTTCGATGACAATTGTTTGTATTGGTGTATCACCTCTTAAAATTTTTCCCATCTTTTCTGAATCACTTTGTATCGGGGGTGTCATACCTTTTAACATGTGAAAAACTATGCTTTAATAGAAACACCATTAAAAATACAATTAAACAATTGATTTATTTCAAATTTTTTAAACATGTTCTTCATTGCATGTGCTATCTTATGCTAGTATAAAATTTTACATATCTCTGATACTTAATTTTTTGTAAATTTTCAAAAAAACGCATTAAAAACAGCTTGCGCGCATAATAAAATACCATGACATTTATATATATATTTGGAATCAAATACAAAAATTGATTCAAAATATATATAAAGGAAGCTGTTCAGTTCATGAAATGAAGCAAGAGATTGAGGTTTCATTGATTCAATCTTGTTTAAAATTGAATTTTAAGATTTAAAATTTAAATTTCAAATTTTTATAATTTTAAAATTTGATTTAAAATAAGATTGAGTCAATGAAATTTCAAACTTTTGCTTCATTTCATGAACTGAACAGTTTCTTTTTTTAATCAATTTTTATTCAGTCACATTGATGTCATGGTATTTTATCATGCGCGCAAGAAGTTTTTAATGCATTTTTTTTTGAAAATTTACAAAAAATGAATTATCAGAGATATGTAAAACTTTATACAGGCATAGAATAGCACATACAAACAAAAACGTGTAAAAAAATTTTAAATACTACTTATATACTAGTAGTATTTTTAATGGTATTTCTATTAGAATATTATATTTCTATTAGAGTATAGTTTTCACCATGTTAAAAGGTATGAGACCCCTTAAAAGTTTAAGATAAAGTTTAGATTTGTTGAGGCTAGAATATTACTTTCGTTCAAAGTAACGAACAAAATAAAAATTGCCTTAAATTGACTAAAAATGTTTCTAAATTACATTTTTTCCCATTTTATTTTCATAAATTAAAATGCATATTCAGCATTGGTCGATTTAAGTGGAGGTAGAAGTAGTATATGCTCCATCGACTATGTCGGTAATTGCATTTCACCGAAAAACAAATTTGCATTTACTGGTGATTAACTAAATTTTCTGGTGGAGAAATTTTTTCTTTTTCTCTAGAAAAAAATTAATTTTCGATTAATATTTTGATTAACCCAAATTCATCAAAAAAATTAAGGAACTATAAAATACCAGAATCGACATGTATTTATAGATTTAATTAAATATTCACTTACACACACTCGTATTTTTTTTAATACAGGGTGGGAAAAAGCTCCGTAGAAACTAAAAATGAATAAAAACCGGAAAAATAACCGAAATTAAAAACGGTTTGCAGGGTTAACATCGCTAGGTCACGGGAATTTTTCCAAGACAGGAAAAAAATAACTAAAAAAAACAGCCGATAGGTGGCACTGACGTACACAAGTCAAAGAAAAGATACGCAAATAACGATCAGAATGCCCACAAATCGTTTATTACAGCAGCATGACCACCTCAGGGGATAACACATTGCAGGTGAGTCACAAATCCAGCAACGGCATAGTGCAGCAGGTCCACATACACGGTTTACAACGGTGAACTGGTTGTGGAGGGTTAGGAGCGCAAAAATTCAAATAACCGTCTCATTTGCACATTTCTCCGGAAGTAACTCGTTCCAGCACCACCTATCGGCTGTTTTTGAGGTTTTTTTTTTCCTGTTTTAAAAAAATTAACGTGACCTATACTCCTCAATTTAACCAATCCGTTTCGATCTTCAATCCTTTCACTTGCGATTACAGTTTAAACTGTGTTAGTGAATATGGCCGCTAGCGATGCTAACCCTGCAAACCGTTTTTCTATTTCGGTTATTTTTCCGGTTTTTATTCATTTTTAAAGTTTCTACTGACTTTTTGCCCACCCTACACATATATATATATACCCCGATTAAATTGTTTCTTATAATTCTTTTTTTTCTCCTACGCGCATAGAGCATTTTTCCGTGCTTTTCAGTAGTTTTAAGGCATTTTTCATGTTTTAATTAATTTAAGGCATATTCTCATATTTTAGAGCAGTATTTCCCAACCTTTTCATATCGGGAACCCTCTGTAGTGAAGGTCAATGCACCACCCACTAACAAAAACATCAATGCTTTGCGGAACCCCTGTAGAATCAGTTCAATTTCGAAGCCACCTTCCCGTAAAATGCATGTGTTTTTTTATAATTTGCTGAATTTTACAGCACAAATTCCATTCATCGTACTGGAAGTAAATGGAAATGATTCCGCGGACCTCTTACAAAGTACGTACTCACGGGGATTCGTGGACCTCAGGTTGTTTTAGAGCACTATTTTGCGTATTTTAGCAGAACAATGAAGAGGGATTTTCCCCCCAAAGCTCACTCTTTACCCGTGTTTCATTAGCTTCTCCGGCTGTCTTGTCTCAGCGCGGAGTTAAAAGTGATGCCAACGGCACGCGGTGGTCCCAGGTGGTCACCCTCCCAAGTACTAGCCGCGACCGATGTTGCTTAACTTCGGTGATCGGACGAGAACCGGTGTTTCCAGCATGGTATCGCCGTTGGCACTCACTCTTTACCATCTTCATGCCCCACAATTAGCAATTTTTCGACGATATTAGCATTAATTGACAATTTCATCTACCTTTGGCATCTTTCATGGTAATTATTGACAATTTTTCAGTGATATTAGCGACAATCGGCAATTTCATTTGTGTGCCTTTGCCATCATTTCAGACAAAGTGATTGGCGATTTCCATAATGTCCTCGAAAAATATGGACAGCCTATTTATACAGGCATATTTTTTTGGGTTTTTACGACATATTTTGAGTTTTTTTAGGGTATAAATGCATTTTTTATGGAACATATTTTGTCGGTTTTTAGGTAATAAAAATCCCAACCCTGATAATGACTCTTTGGCCGGGATTACACTATAAAAGTCCTTTTATAAAACTTTTAGTTTAATCCCCCGATTATTGGAAAGTTTTAAGATCCGCGCCGCCATATTATAGCATAATCAGTCGAGGGATTTCATTTAGGCAAGGATTACACTATAAAAAATGGTAAAAGTTCATTTATTCAAAACTTGAAAAATGCAAGCAATAAGAGCATCGGTTACATTCGAGCGACTGTATCCAATGCGCTTATTGGTTGTTTTTTTACAAGTAGAATACTTTGAAGAACAGTAATAGATAATAGAATACATAGAGATAACCGACTCAAACGAAAAGCTGTAAAAGTATTGAACAGGTGTAGGTTGCGATAAAAGTGAGATAAACAGTTGATTATGCATAATTGTCAATCGTAATAGTAAGTTTGATAAATTTTACTACATTTATCACTTTAACGAGTGATTATATGAATTAGGACGATATTATAAGCCAGCATTAAACCACAAAAGTTTTAGAAAGCTCTTTTATAAAACTTGAAAAATTCAACCAATAGGCGTATTGGTTACATTCGAGCAATAACCAATAATCGATTGTTGTTTTTTCAAGTTTTGTGAAAGATCGGGGCTTTAATTCCCAAATAAATTCATAAGTTTGATAAAATATGGAAGAATTTGTTTTCCCGTATATTATGCTTATACTACACGTATTTTTCCTTAAAAATTACAAACCGAATAAGGCCGGCATTACACTATAAAAGTTTTATTGAAGCTCTCTTATAAAACTTGAAAATAACCAAAACCCATTGGTTACATTCGCTCGAATCTAACCGATACGCTTATTGGTTGCATTTTGGGTGTCGACTCTGACAATCAATGTTTGGGCATCAACTCTCACGATCATGTGGGGATGGGTACATCAGGAATATTCAAAGCTGCGGAAATTTTTAGTTTATAATGGCCTATCTAGCGCACAAATCTACTTCTACAGTGGAGTACATCGTCTATGGATTGATGTCTATCAATGTTTGCGTAACGACTCTGACGATATTATTGGATTGGTGAATCCGGAAATTGCAAAGCTGCGGAAATTTTTAGCTTATAATGGCCTATCCAGAGCACAAATTTACTTCTACAGTGGAGTGCATCGTTTATGGACTAATATCGATTGCCGTTTGGCGATCGTCTCAGCCTATTGGCTTTAGTGCTGTTCCTCAAGCTCAGCAAAGAAATTCAAAATAAATTTTTTCCGGTTAGTCTTATGAAATTCCGAGGGTTTTTGTTTGAGGTAAGCACTCGTCCTTCAATCACCGTATATTAATCGCTTTTACCGTAACACATTAGGGTATGAGTAACATCGATGTTATTTTCGGACAGTACAAAAGATTTCTTTTTCCCAACGATGAAATTCGTCCCATACGACAAACATTTCTTTTCGGATGAAAGACAATACAGACAGAGAAAAAATACCGAAAATGAAAAGCAAAGAAAATAATGTTTCGTCTGTGAATGGGCTGTCTTTGTGCGAGGTTGAGTGATAGACACAGCTTGTCTCTTTCACAAACCGATTCTTCGGACATCTCAATCAAGTCGCTCATATTAGCCCACTTGTGACAATCAAATCTAAGGACATACGACAGTTTTTTTTCTTTTTGAAAAAATTCGTTGAGCGAAAAATTCGTTTTTCCCTCTAAATTTTTTTGCTTGTCATCGCAGAAAAAGAGAAGAACGAGTATCAAACGTAACCATTTATTAAGTAAGTAATTTTATCTGTTGTTCAGGGTTTTTATTCTGACTACTCTGCTATTTATCAAAAGTGCAGCCAGTTGAAACTTGTTCGAAAATGATTATGACGGCACTTTCTACTAACACTTGACAAATGATCTTTTTCTCCGTCCTTCTACTTGCTATATGCGAAACGAATTGATTTCGGACATAAAAAGTGTCAGACTATTTTGTTGAGACCCTCTTTTTGAGAGTTTTGTAATTACAATGTCGATAATCGATTTTTTCTATATAAATGATGAGTGACGTGAGAATAACGTGGAAACAAAAAAAAAAAGAATGGGCAGTGTGTCGGACACTGCCGTCGCAGTTATTTTCGTGAAAACATCAAACGTGTATAGCGGATTGAAATTAAATTAAATTTTTCGTATAAAATGCTATATATAAGGAGCTTCAAAAGTTCATATTTGCCCAGGGCCCGAACTTATGAGGAAAGACCCTGGATTGAAGAGGGGGTGTCTGTTAAAACCCTCGCCCTGTGGGTACCCAGTCTTGGACAGAATTTTAATCTACTGCTTTGATAAGGAGTCAAAATGTAACTCAATGTAATCACAAAGTATTTTAATTTCCATTTTGCGGCCCGTTACGGATGCACCCTTTCACCCGTCCGGAACGGCGATGATGTTAATAAAATCCTCAGTGTATGCGAAACTGTACGGCTCCACTGCTTTAACGAATGTCCTTGCATTAGCATATAACCAGGGTTGTAAAACTAGGATTTTTGTCAAAAGGGAAAAACATGATTTTGCCGTGCCCTCAAGTTCGAAAAGTGGACAATTTAAAAAGTTTCTTCTGTTTCCCCTAAAATTTGCCGCTCCTTAAAGATTTTAGCCCCGCTAGTTCTGGCCCTGCATATGACGATGAACTTTTACAACACAATTGGATCCCACCCTCGACAATTAATTTTTCTGTGTTGTTTGGAAATTCGTATTAAAAATTTATTATCATTATTTATAAAATGATAACATAGTGTAGAACAAAATGAACAGAGAACGGCTTTTGAACTGTGGTTGAAAATTAATGAAACCAACACAATAATCTGAAAAGTACCGTGTATTTAATAGATTGTTGTAACTTTGTTATGAATGAAGCCATAAATCTATACTTTAAAGCCTAAAGGAACGTAAAATTTGTATTTATTAACATCTTGCATCAGGGGTTCTCAAACTTTTTCCACCCGTGGCGCCCTCTTTCCCTAATCAATTCTTATCTGCGAGCTCTGCCGGCTACCCCGAGCTGTTTAACAAAGTATCCCTTCGAAAATCCTTTGTCAAAGTCACCGCTTCGCGGTGCCCCTAACAAAGGTTGGAGGTGCCGCGGCGCACAGTTTGAGAACCCGTCTTACATCAAATTAATCATTTTCATGTTTTTTATCAACGCCTAAATTTCTATAGAAAGAATTAAAAAAATGCTTTAGTACCTACCGTTGACCCTCAATGCTAAAAAACAGTCAACCCTCGGTTTACGAACTTAATTCGTTCCTGAAGTGCGTTCGTAAATCGAAATAGTTTTTCCCATAGAAATCAATACAGAATGGATTAATTCGCTCCTGGGACCTCGAAAATTTCTATTGTGAATTTTTACACACTGCTTTATGCTCAAATGCATAAATAAAACCAATTGAAATCCATTCTGATAATGGAAACAACCCAAACCTTACGAGGGAAATGGCTTATATCCCCTACCAGGGCGGAGCCGTGTTCATTTCTAGTCTTACTAATTTCAACTCTGAGCTTAGTATCAAAGCTCTCGAATTATTTGCCTGCAAAACAACCTGGCCACGATTCCTCTCAAACCAAATTCATGCTTCTGTGAATCACTTTCTGCCAAAAGCATTATCAGTAAGCACTATGAGCAATGTAGGACATTAAAATGACGTTTCTAGAGGTCTGTCACTGTTGATTCTGTGTCAGAAATTATTGCAAAACATCTCTGAAAAATTTCTCGGACATAAACCTTCTCAATGTCTGAAATGACATGTCGGTACATGAGTTGGATAAGAGGAGTCGTATTTGAAAAAAACGAACTAGGAAAAAAAACCGCAATTTTTTTTTTCTTTTTTTGGCCACGGACTTCTCAATTTCTCTATTGTTACTTAGGATTAAGTCTATTTTTTTTTTTTTCGGCTTGCACGTTCGTAAACTGAAACAAGTCGTAAACCGAATTTTACGCAAACCGAGGGTTGACTGTACGCGGTTTGTTGTTGCTGTAAAATTAGGTAAATAGATATGGGCAACACCAGCTAAAGCTCTAGCCCGTGTTGATATGGGGCTCCCTGAGATACAGGAATAAAAAATACGCAAAATTGCGGTCGAGCTTTGTTTGAAACAACTGAGACCGATTATTTGTTTGCTTCACTAAGAAACCTTTTCTTCAAAAAAAAATCTTTCCAAATGTCTTGCCGCGCTCAAATATAACAACATATTTTACTTTCTGGCTTTTTGAAGATACTTTTATGAGCAGCACACTTTTGACATGGAAGATTTTATTCATTCATTATTGCCATGGCGTGCAAGTTATGAAGCTGAAAAGAATGGATTGTTGAGAGTGATTTGACACAATGTGTCTTCAATTACGATTCTTGTTTTCTCTGAGTTAAAAGAGTGCGAGACTAAAAATTGAAACTTTTTTCTTCTACCACACACTCGAGAAGAATCATTTGGAAGAAGCTCTCCGACTGCAAATCGCAGCATCTGCTGAATATGCCTCCAGTTAGATCATTCGAAAATACAGGTAAGTCTTATTCTTGTCGAAAGTGAAAATGAAGTATTTGAGATAATGTACGCAAATTTATGTTCCAAGAACGGATATTACTTTGATCTATCGCAATTGATAATTTATGATCATTTAATGAACTATAATATCTATCTTTTCTTAATGCTAACACAGAGCATAGATCATACTTGTGAGTGCCAGATTATGAACATAATAAACTCTGTGATTTTAGGAGTTTTTCCGAACATTCCCAAAATAACTCTTATAATTAATTCCTATTTCACGAAGTCTGTAATTCTCCTATCGTACCCCTATATAACGAACTCTCATTTAACAAATTTGACGATCGCACTCTGATATAATGATCTCTCATTTAACAAATTCTACGACCGTACCCCGACTATAATGAACTCCTATTTAACAAATCTTACGATCGTACGACAATATAACGAACTCGCATTTAACAAATTTTTTGATTTAATGTGCTTTTACAAGTTTATGTGCGTATAAAATAATATCACAATACAACGAACCCCTATTTAACGAATTTTACAATAGAATCTCAATATAAAGAACTCAAAACAAATTTTACGATTTTGAGAAATTCATCCAACATACTGTTGAGAATCATTTGGAATTTTTTTTTCATATTTACCAAATTCACCGGTAAAAGCGATAAATCTCAAGTGTTTCTCAAATTTACCAGGTACGCTTGCGTGTTAGGCCGGGATTACACTATAAAGTTTTATAAAACTTGACAAAAGGAACCAATAGTATTATCATTTGCATTTAATCGAATGTAACCGATAATCTCTTATTGGTTGCATTTTTCAAGTTTTATAAAAGAACTTTTATCAAACTGCTATAGTGTAATACCGGCTTTATGTATAATCTTCGGTAAAAGTGATAATTTTTTCGGTATTTATCAAAATCTTTGCCAACGACGTTTGGGTATTATGCATAATCGAAGGTAAAAGTAATAACTTTATCAAACTTACGGAGATGATTGACGATTATGCATAATAATCGATTAATTATGCATAATAACCGATTTACCACACCGTAACATATATAAAATGTAATACGTTTATCAATCTTTTTCATGCCAACACCATAAGGCAGGGTGCACGCTGCGCTGGTGCCATACTGCAAGTGATGTAGCATGCAACTCGACCTGGAGTAGTTAAAAACCTGAATTTCAACCAATCCGTGTGGAGTTGCAGGCCGCTTCGCTTCTTGCAATATCGTGTTGGCCAACCAAGTACTCTACCAACTAAACTATTGTGACATACATAAAAAATCAGGCACAATACGTGATACGCGCTCAGACTGTTAGGTACACGCATTCCGGCACAACTCACTAGGTATCAAATTGTCCATGGCGATAGACCTGAGTTGTGCACGGTTTGAAAGAAATTAAGTATCGCGTTAGCATTCACCCTGCCTCATCCAGCAGCAAATTTTCTGCCTAAGACAGTTTTTAAAGGGTAGTCTGTATAATATTATGAGCTTACTTACTTTTCGTATTCTTCAATATCTCCCAGCTTCTCTCCGTATCCATTCACATCATCAACTGCAATTAAAATTTAAATCAATTTCAATCATTTTAAATGCATTTTTCATTATACTTTCGCTCATCAATTTTATGGAATGCCAAAAAAGAAAATGAACACGAGTATGGCATTAGTTGAATACATAAAACACAAAAATGAGAATAAAGCTGTTTAAAATGTATGCTAGTAAATGTTTCAAATACAAATACAACGCCACAACAGGCAAATTGCCCAACGAGGTGGCTGACTTAAGAACATCATGGATCCCCGAGCCATTTTTTGGAGGCCCTACCTACTACTGCTACACCCCGCCCACACACCCCCCCCCCGCGGAACCCCCAACGAATCGGTACATGCGGGAATGTGCGTGTACGTGTAGTGAAACATGACGTGAAGTTTTTTGTTTCTCTGTAATGCTTGTTATGTGTAGTGCTGCCATCTGCTGCCAGTTTTTCTAACCATGAGTGAAGTGTTAAGATTGAATGATTTATCGTTGTAGTAATGTTGCTCTCTGTGGCGAGATTTTCATAATGAATAATACAACAATACTAATGCAGTGATACCTCATCTAACGAAGATAATTCGCTCTGGAATCGCATTCGTTTGCCTAAACACGATTTTCTTCCATGGCCGAAGCAGAGGCGTCGCAAGTACGTATTTTAGACCTGTGGATACGCGACTTGATCTTCATACATAGGCGTACGCATAATTTTCTCGGGGGGGGGGTTACGTTTTTTCCTGCAAAATAACTATAATCCCGGCTTGAGGGAGGGGAGGTTAGAACCCCAAAACCCCCCTTTGCGTATGCCAATTCTTCATATATATATAGGGAATTTTGATATCTGAATTAATTGAAGGATAAAAATGGAATGAACACGCACTGTGCAAAGTGCCAAAATTTTTTTTTTCAAATACTTTTTCACGTTAAAGTGTCGAATGAGCAATGCTTAATAACAGTAGTTCCCAAAGTGGGGGTCACGTCAGTGAACTGGGCGGGGTCGAGAGAGATTCTCCAAAATAAGAAATTCATTTTTGTTTTAAAAATATGTCAAAACTAAAAACTCCTTTACTCAGCTGAGCTAATTATTATGTATCGTGCAATGTAATTTTATCAAATCTTGTACAATAATCAATATATCAAAATAATACTTACACAGGGTGACTGAGAGAGAATAGAAATTTCAAAATTGTATACTGTTTCTTAAAAATTAAAAACACAGAATGATAAGTAATATATGTAAATATAAAGAGGAAAATGTGTCTACTTTTTTCATGATCAATTTTTGTTAATGGTCGATTTTAAGTATCGAATCATTTTGAAATCAGACGATTTCTTCTTAGGGGCCATTTAAGTATTATGTCGGCAGATTTTTTGCCATTTTTGAACCCCTCCCCCCTTGTCAGCAAAAGTTAGCATAACACTGACCCTCTCCCCTCCCAGCACAATTTCGTCAGCAGCTTAGAATATTTCATATCTTCAAAAAGGGTGGTTGATGACGTAAGCCAGTGTTTCTTAACCTTTTTCAACTCATGGCCCCTGATGGATCACATTTTTTTCTCGTGGCCCCCTGTCCTATCCAGGGCCCCCCCCCCGACCCTCATCCAAGAGTGAAATTCTTTCTATTCTTTTATTATGCATGAAATTTTAATAAATCAGGCCAATCTCTAGAATCCTGGCTCGGCCCTCCATACTAAGCTGGTACTAGATTTGATACTATGATTTTCACATGTAATGTGTTCTTACATATGAAAATCTCATACAGTACCAGATCTCATATAGTGCAGTCCCTCTCCCTCCATTATAGACATGAAGACCCTGGTCATGCCCACATAGACCCAAGGGTTACGATGCCCCTGGTTCTATGGACGGATCTGATGAATTCTAAAAGTAGTAACATTTTTCAACCCCGTTTCACTTTTAAAGCTTTTCTCTTCACAGCTCTCTGACTCCCTTCACCACCTGTCGTGGATCACCTTTCTTCTGATTTTCTCCCGTGGCCCCCCTAGAATATCCCAGGACCGCAAGGGGGCCATATGGCCCCAGGTTGAGAACCACTGACGTAAGCAACCTTCAAACCCCCCTCCCCCTTGTCATCAAAAGTCAGCAAATCAGAAGCCCCTCTCGATGCTGACGTAATACTTGAATGACCCCTTAATCATCCTGTATACGAGAATCAAGGTACTTAGGGGAGAGCGGGGTTATACCGAATAGCGGGGAATTCCGAACACCGTTTTTCTCGGTCACTGTTTCAATATAGAGGGGTCTGATTAGTGTTGCAGCTCGACGGCGTCCACCGTAAACTCATTGAGCGGGCGAATGTCTTTCTAGCTGTGTTTTTTTTAGTGAATTGGTGCTAATTTGGATAAGAGATAAGTAAAATACGTTCGCGTTTAGAGTAGTGAGCTTGGCATCATTTAGATTCTACGTTTCTTTAGATACTTATTAAGTAGGAAGAACGTTTGGTTGTGCTATGTACGTTTTGAAGTTAAATTGAGAAATTGCCACGAGGTGTCGTTTGGGGCAATTACGAACGCTGTTTAGTGGTATAGAAACTGCAGAAATTTTTTATTTGTGATTTTTGCAGGCAGCGTTAGGTTCTAAGCCAGTTTCAACTCTGCCATTGATTGCTATTTTTTAAGAACATAGATGCAAATTTTACTTACATTTTTAGAACATGAAAGGTATTCATATCGATTAAAAATGATTACTAGCTTTATGTTCACCTTAGCTGTATATTTGCACTGGAACAATTGATTCTAGAGTTAATTGTCATTTAAGTAATTAAATTAGTTAATATCATTAAAAAGCTACGTAATGGAAGCTACATTCCTTACTTAGCTATTTCTTACTTAACTGACCCCGTTCGGTATCGCTCCGACTAACGGGGCATAAGCTCTAACAAAAAAAATTTTCTATGAAAACTTCAACTATAATATAAAGTCAAATGTTTTGTGGTTTTTAAACGGTATCTACCTACATATAGTAAATTTTTTCATGAACTATAGCAAATAATTGAGTAATCAGAGATTTCCCTTAAGTGTTCGGCATTACCCCACTCTCCCCTACACCTCGCTGCATTTCCATCTTGCATAAGGAACACTACGTAAAAAACAAAATAAATATCGATATAATATTGAAAAAAAGTATCGAATGTCATTAAAAGTCAATATCGCTTAATTAAAACCGAAACATGCGTTCTGAAAAGTGCTTTCAAGGCAGCACATTTACTAGCAAAAAACCGGGACATATGATCGATTTATGTAGGGGGTTGCCGATACATTTTTTGGTAAGCGCTTCAAAAAGTTTGGGAATCGCTGCTTTATAATTTTGTCAACGTGAAGACTGTTTGGTAGTCCTCTAAAGTGGTTCAAAAGAACGTGTTAAGAGGTTAGAAATGCGAACGTTCCTACGGGCTGAAATGACAGGTTTTTTTTTGCGATTTCCCAATATGTTCACTTTTGGTACTTAAATGTTCAACACTTTCATCGTTCAATTCTGTGAATGCTCATTCTGGTGCTACAAAATAGTGTGAGTGCTCGAGCACCCGCTGCTCCTCCGACTCCGACGTCACTAGACCGATGGCTGAGATAAACAACTCCCCCAATCAAATGAAATCGAATTTAATCTTTTGTTTGGCGATGTTGCTCTCAAACAAGCAGCATTGTTTTGGAACAGTGTGATTTCGTTTTTGGAAAGCAGATGCCAATCTTTGGAAGGTATTCATGCGAACCATGCCCGTTCGTGAACCTCACAATTTACCTATAAATAAATCGAGGACATTTGCTGTAAAATCCTCTAACTACTGGAAATCATGTCCTGTATGCAAAATGGAACATTCCATTTGTAATTATTCAGCGTTTCATAAGCTAAGCGTTAATGAGAGGCAAAATATAGTGAAAAAGAAACACCTGCATTTCAATTGTCTGAATGACTCCCATATAGTAGTTGAATGCATGTCTAAGGGCTGTAACATCTGTGGTTACAAAAATCTCACCCTCCTTCATAGAGTTAAAAGAAATGACTCTCATTAGAAGACAAAAGAAGAACAAGCATCAAACGTACTCCCTCCCGTTTGCCCGTTTAGATATAGGAGAAGTCCGTCGCACGGCGACCCTCATAAATAGAACCCCTCCACAAGTGACAAATAACTACGTTCCGCTGGCTACTGCAGTGGTACAGTCAAACCTCATTAGTGCGTCACACGGGTAATACGTCTCTCCGCTTACCGGGTCACTTTTTTGAAATCCCAATTGTCTTTTATAGGGTTCTACTGTCATTAAACTCCTAATAATACGTCACTCCCCTCCGCTTAAGGAGTCACTTTTGTGAAATCCCTCTTTCGAAAATTACCATTAAAATCGGGAACTCTTCGTACAATATACAGGATAAGTTCAACGTTCACTCTTACTACGTCAAATACCTATCTAACAATTCAAGCAGAAGCCACTTGAAGCCTCCTCCATCTCCCCCTTCCTCCTTTCACTGTAGGCTTGTTGACAGATTCTTTCAACAGTGAGCTACTTCTTATTTGAGAATGGTTGCAGCGGGCATGTTTTTTTCCCCTTGGCTAGTTTTGGTTCTTTTTTTTTTTTTTTTAATTGAACAAACAGCACAATGGACAAAACAGACAAAAAAAAAATTAAACAAACACTTTTCGACCCAAAGAGATATAAATAACCTTCCATGGGTCGTATTGATACATTACATAAAGAATTTCTGGCAACATACATAGATATATTTCACTACAATTGCTGCAGGCAAGTCACTACTTTAAAATGTTAAACTATAGTCTAATGTGTCGAAATACAGATATATTTTCTTACACAACAAAGATATAAACAAATTTTACTCCTTATATCATTTGCAATTTCATTAACTATCGAACGAAACGAACCGCTCCATATCTGCTATTTCCAGTATACGATCTTTTATAGCCTTTTTAAATATATAAAATGATTGCTGTTGTCTAATAATAACATCAAATTCTCTACATATTCTTGGAGCAAGAAAACATATTGATTTTTTGAAAATTGTTTTTTTAGGTAATGGTATTTGATATAAATATTGTGATCTCATAGTGCTTCTTTGTATATTCGCTCTGGGATACCAATCAGGATTCTTATAGATGAATACTAAAACTTTATACAGATAAAGTTGCCGTGTATTAAATTGGATTAATGATATTTTATTTTGTGAAGAACTGTTAGTTTGTATAATGTCACGTCGCAAACAGCATAAAGATTATCTATAGATTGAATTTTTATATGTCCCCCCCCCCAAACTTGTAGTCCATATAAAATATGTGGGAACACCCATGCAAAAAACACTTCTTTCAAACTTTGGTGTGAGATGATAGCCTTTAATTTACACGTCATTGCTGTAACTGCTCGTAATTTATTAAAAACTTGATCAGTATGATCTTTCCATTTTAGGTTAGATGAAATAATGATTCCAAGATATTTATAATGCTGTACTCTTTCAATGTATGAACAGTTACATATAGTATTTGAAAGAAAGTCGTTACATTCATGAAATTTCATTAAATCTGTCTGTGTGCTTGAGTTAGTTAAATTAAAAAGAACCCATTTAGTTTTGCTACCATTTAGCCTAAGTCGAAGGTTTCGAATTCTTTTATTTATTGCATGGATGTCTTTTTCCAAATTTTTTATCAGTTCTTCAGTTGTTTCAGCGGAGGAAACCAGAACTGTATCATCTGCGAATGAAACAAGTTGACCGGAAATGTTGATATTAGGAATTTCATTAATGTAAATAGAAAAAAGTATTGGGCCCAGGACAGATCCCTGAGGTACGCCTGTATCTATTGCCCTTATCTGACTTGTCGCATTGCCTACTTTAACGGTCTGTTTCTTATTTGTTATAAAAGATCTGAACCAATCGAGCGGGAGCCCTCTTACTCCAATATTTTTTAGTTTTTCCAGTAAGATATCCCAGTTAACTGCATCAAACGCTTTACTGATATCTATAAATGCAGCTGGTACTTTTTTGTTATTATTTATTTTATTTTGTATATAGTCCGTTGATCTCATCATAGCTATTTCAGTATTTATTTTTTCCCTGAAACCAAATTGATGATGTGAGTAGTAGGCAATGGCGTGTAAATAACTATTAAGTTGTCGTTTTACCCATTTCTCTAATAATTTCGACATAATAGGTAAAATCGAAATTGGTCTGTAATTGTTCATGTCATCTTTATTACCTTTCTTGTATATAGGCGTAACAATCGACGTTTTTAGTTCATTATAAACTATTCCAGTATCTGATTTATTAATCAGATGGGTTATTAGTGATGGGTGGTGACGATAGATAATTTTAATCATTCTTGGTCTCAGACCATCACTTCCTGCCGGCTTATTAATATTAATTGAGTTAACCAAGCTTTCCGTTTGTGGCAAGTCAATTTCGTGAAGAACAATTGAATGAAGTGATTTGTGAATCAAAGTGTCACAGTTAATAACAGTATTTGACTTGGCTCAGATCGTGGCATCAGATATCGCAACTTTTTACGGGTGATACTTTCTCGGGACTTTGCTTAATTTTTGACATGAAATGTTTTTCACGGGACCACCCTTTTCATTAAAGGTTATGATGAGTTTTAAAACAGTGTGTATTTATTCATGGTATCGACTAACCCTTTGCAACATGAATGACGTATCTGAATTCTGCACGTTATTTGGATACTTTTTCTGATTGGAAGTATGCCTCTAGGTAGTATAATTAAACTGATCCTACTCACAGCTTAATTATACTGACACTACTCTGATCTATGTAGCGCCCGTTGGGGGGGACGTATTTCATTGAAACTTGGTACATAAGTAATCTGGACCATAGGAAAGAAATAACTGTGATAAAAAAAGTGTCACTTTTTCACCTGGTGGTCAAAAATCAAACTATTATTTTATTGCCTTTTTCTTTTTTCCCACAGTCCATATATCCTATATGCCAAGTTTCATCAAAATACCTCCATCAGAATAGGCGCTACATACGTCTGAGTAGAGCCAGTTTATTTGTAATAACCCTGTATAATGCTATTCCAGTGGCAAAGTTCTGGCGTGTATAATATGCTATTCATTTGCACGCCTCTCTCACTTGTTCGGCTTTTGTCCTAGTTCCCTTACACCGACCAATAAGTGAGAGATCAACGTAATGTCCTTAGGTAAGAAAAATACAGCATTCAATACGAAATACGAAGAGAAAAATTAATTTTACTTGGTGTTATTTTTCCCTTACATTTTTACTAATGTATATCCTCCACTTTATGAAACGAATAATATTCTTTGTTTTTCTTCTTTTTTTTTATCAAAGAAATGTACTAGCATACATATACAAATAGAGACAACTTTTCATCCAAGGTGAACATGACTGTCATATACTGGATGATGGGTTATTAAAAAAAAAAAGTACAACGTGTGAGGGGGGAAATACCTATATATAAATACCTTTACATAAACGCAAATATAAATGGGGAGGGAAATTGATAGTTGAATATCAAATAGATGGGTGAAGGAAGAAAAACAAAAATTAAAAGTAACATCATTGTGGCAACGCATGGCGGGTGCATTTTAAATATCAAATTTAGAGATAATAAATATGATTTGAATAATTGAGCTACTGTCAGAAAGGCAAAATATTTAAAATGTTGATAAATATAATGGGAGAAAATCAATTACTTTAATTAGTGTGAGGGGCGATTTCTTTAAAAAAACAAAAGACTAAAAGTGCACGGAGATATCATCAATAGACAATAAATATCTTTTGAGGTACTTCTTGTACGTGTAAAGAGAGGAAGCATTCCTAATTTCAATGGGTAGAGAGTTATAAAACTTAGGTATTAGGTAAGAGAAATGAATTTTTTTTATGTTTTTGTGAACAATTGGAAAAGAATATGTAGCGTTACGCCTAGCAGAAGATCGAGGGGATATTAATGGTAGGGAGTATTGACGTTTAAAGAGAAGTAACAGGGATTTATAAAAATATAAGTATCTAAGTGGTAGAATTTCTATATTTTTAAGAGAGTGATGGAAGGACTATAATAGTCATTAAAAATTAGCCTTATAATTTTCTTCTGTAGTGATATAATAGGTTTTAAGTTAGTCAAATAGTCACTACCCCAAATAGGTAAATGGAATAGTGAGTAGTAGAGAGTGATTAAAAAAGAGCGATTAACAAAATATTTTAGAAAATAAAATTTATAGATTGTAAATCTTAATTTTATTTGTAGATTATGAACATGGGATTTCCATTTTATGTCAGAGTCAATAAAATTACCCAGACATTTTATAGTATTCACTTGTTCTAATTTGTGACAATTACAATCAGTGTTAATGTTACATACAGGTTTATGAATCAAAGTCAATATTCAAGGCAGGAATGTTACGTAAAGAAAAGTTAATATATTTAGTTTTAGATCATTTGCATGAAACCAGTCTTTAATTTTTATCACGTCAGAATTTACTGTAATTTGGAGAGATTCATAGGTAGCAGCAGAATAAAGTATGACTGTATCATCCGCAAACGTGATTATCTTGCCATCAATTTTTAGATTACATAAATCATTTATAAATATATCAAAGAGAAGGGGCCCAAGAACAGATCCCTGGGGGACTCCTCGGTTAACCCCTAAAAATTTACTGGAATGAGAGCCACATCTTACTCTCTGAGATCTGTTCCTCAGATATGACACTAAGAGATTTAGGGGGATGTCTCTAATTCCACATGCCTCAAGCTTATATTGAAGGGTTTCCATGATTAACACTGTCAAAGGCTTTTCTTATGTCTAGGAACACAGCTATGGTTTTTCTAGATTTGTCAAGATTGTGTATTACGCATGTACTAAAATCTAGTAAAGCAATTTCAGTGTTATGATTAGCAAGAAACCCATGTTGATTAGGAGAAAAAAAATTAGTATGAGAGAGAAATGATAGTATTCTTTTTTTATAACAGTTTCAAAAATCTTGGAAATAGGCCTATAATTACTTAAATCATTACGATTTCCTGATTTGAAAATTGGGAAAACAGTGGCAGTTTTCGAAGAGTTAGGATAAACACAGTTTAGTATGCAGTTATTTATCAAATCAGTAAGTATTATAATTAAATGGTAAGGAAAACATTTAAGAATCAATGAATTAATCATATCATCACTAGAAACCGAATGAGATAACCGATTTATAATAGAAATCATTTCTTCTGGGTAAGTTGGGGAGATGAAAAAAGATCTGTTAGAATAGGGGACATATTTTTTGTAGTTATCCGACGGTGAAATGGGTGATGAAACAATGTTTATAAAATGATCGTTAAACTTATCAGGAAGCACTTGGGGTTCAATGTTATCGGGGAGGGGATTGCTACGATTTTTACCAATTATGTTATCAATAAACTTCCATCGTTTGAAAGGAGAATCACATTTTGAAAACTGTTGAGAGAAGCAAAATTGTTTAGAAATTTTGATTTTGTATTTTAGGTAATGTGCGACATTATAATATGCAGTACTAACCTCCTGATCATATGGATATTTTTTAGTTTTAAAATATAGTTTCTGTTTTATTTTAATTAAATGTTTTATCTCTGATGTAAACCAAGTTTTATCAGTCCGTCTGGAAAGGTTAATATCACGATATGATGTATGGTTTCAAGTTTAACAATAAATTCATCAAAAGCACCATCACTTTGGGAATTATTTATGCAAAGTGTATAATTCTGTAGATATAGCTTGAGTTGGGAATAATTGATAAATTTTTTTCTATAAACATTGAATTTTTGTACCGGACCAGAATTAATATTAGAGTATGATAATTTACATAGAGTCGGGTAATGATCGGTCAAATCCGTTTCTCAGACTACAGATTCAGAAAACAAAAACCGTGAAGAATTTCTTATAAAAATGTGATCAATGCATGACTTAGAGGAAGGTCTGGTGATTTGAGATATCATAGGTAAAAAACCATTGCTTGACAGAAGATCGAGATATTCATAATGATTAGTGTTAATTTGATCCAATATGTTTATGTTAATATCACCAATAATAATTACATCACGGTTTTTTATATTACCCAATAAAATTTCAAACTCCTGGAGAAAATCTGAAACAGTGATGGCATGAGACCTATAAATACAGGTTATTAATAAATTAATTGAAGGCTCGAGTAGCTGAACAATTTCAGCAGTATTAATTTGTACTGGGTCAGTCAAGACAAATCCAAGGCAGGTATTCGAGAATATGCGCACACCACCAGAGTTATTTTAGGATCTGCAGCATGAAAATTTCTGGAAGCCATTGATTTCAAAAAGTTTTAGCTCTCCTCACTCACCCATATCTCAGACAAGATTAATAAATCAATGTTATCAACAAAATCATCAATCAAAGCAATCAAAAAATCAAAATTAGCTCTAAGGCTACGAATATCAAAATGAATGATGTTAAGTTCAGTAATCGAGTTAACAGGATGATTGGTGACATTACATTTTCCTAAAAACTTTTGAAGTTCATGTGGGGTGCAGATACTATGACAGTTTAAATCCATAATATTATTTTATATGAGTTAATCAGTGAGAATACCTGTCTATAAATATAAAGTCAATAAAATAAATTCTCAATCAGACCAGAGATTGCCAGGAGGAGATTGTGACCTTAAGGGGTTAAATCACCCATAACATTTTTTGCAGTGTCAATCATATCTATACCCGGAATTTGATTGCTAATAATCGGATCCCATGCAGATGAACTATTCGTATTCTTGTTAAGAATAGACGGAGAGATGTTAGACGTAGTTGTGTCTTCACTCATAGTAGCAATTGGATCGAGACATGTAAATACAGCATTTGTTGAAGCTGAGGCAGTCTGAACATTTCCAATTATTGACTGGTTTACGCAACTTTCTGAATGCGGGTTCAGCATAGCCAGCACAAAAAAAATGAAATTTCACTTCGCACTTATTGCAGGATATTTGATCATCAATACAGATGATGTTTTCATCACATCTCGGACAGCGGCACAATTTTGATTTAGGCATGTTAAAACAAAATATAGCACCAAACTGTGTAAAAATTTAAAGCAGAATAAGAAAATAACTCGAAAATATAATACAAGGGAAAAAAAATTAAACTCTAAGATAACAATACGGAGAGACAAAAACGCGTGCAGCCGCACTCTGCGTTGCCACCAGTTTCAAGCGCAATATCGTGCGATAAGTATTTACATGATGTGAATTACAGTAAAACCTCGATAAGTCGTCACCTAAAGTTATCGAAAAATTATGACGGCTTAAGCGGAGTTCCGTCAGTTTCAATGTGCAATGTTATGAAAATCGTATAAATTTAAAGTAATATGACATTTATTAAAGTATGAATCAAAATAACAATATTAATAAAATTTATAGATTGCGAAAGAAAAAATAAGAGCAATTTTTTATTTTTTTTATCTCTTATTACTTAAATTATTGTGGTGAAATGTACTGTACACTTTGATTTAAACTAGTAATTTTTAATTTATAGACTAACAGAGCAACTGTTTGAATAAGTAGTTTTTCTTCATAACAGAACTCTCTATTGCACATTAATTTTACATATACATCAAATTTAATTTTAGTGTTGGAATTCTTCATCAGTAGTTCATGATGCAACTACAAAGTAATCTCAAACACTTTTGACTTGGTGGAGGGGCCCTGGGCAGGGAAAGGTAAACAGAAGACCTCAACATGGGAAAGAATGTCTAATTTTTTTCAACAAAGACATTTTGTTTAAATTTCAAGCCCTAAATTAGTAGAGTGTCCGGGTTTCCTATGATTATTTATTATCCGTGCCCGTTGTACTTTGACTTTAACTTGATTAATTTGATTCTTCGAGTTACATAATTTTTGATTTCCTTGCACTATATGTAATCTTTGACGTATCAATAAATTTTGGTTTTGCCGGAGATGCCCTGGTCCCTCCCCCCAGTGGGGGGGAGGGGGCGAAATGCTTACGTTGCTTCTTGCGACAGAGCCCGGGCAGAAATGAGATCTAGCTTGAACAGTCCCCAACGTTCCAAAAACCTTATTCGGCAAATGAACTTCCCCAGAGTAACTTTCGTTACTTAAACTGTTCCGTTTGGGTATATAGGATTTTATGGAGACTTTTAAGCATATGGCAATGCTGTTAACAAGCTCTTTTTTTTTAATGGGAGCCATAAAAATAGTCTGTTCCTCTTTCTCAAACTTTTTCATAGTGACGACTTAACCGAAATTAGCGACGAGTAAACGAGGGTTTAATGACATTGTTGTGTATGAGAGGTGGAAGGGTCTAAAGAAAAATGACGACTTAACCGGAGTGACGACTTGTTAGGGTGACGACTTAACCGGAGTGACGACTTGTTAGGGTGACGACTTAACGAGGTTTTACTGTACATCGATCAGTGAAAATAAGTTTAATTAATATCAGCTTAGTTTTTTAATTGCAAAACAACACACACAAATATATGAATACAGAATACAAATAATATACAAAATAAATAAATAAAGACAACAGAACAAAAGACAAAACATGCTTTATGCAGCTCTGAAGGTTCCATTCGGTCCGTCTTAGAGCTTAAAAAAATTTCTATATATAATAAACGGCACGCTCTTGAGATTTATTTCTTTTTCTTTATTTTTTTTCTCATAGATATTTCAAATTTTACCTTGGTTACCTATTTATATTTTCAATAAACTTTACAAAATTCGTTATAGAATTTGAAAATATGAAAATTTCTTTCTTGAGATGTTTTTTTCTATGATTTCTAATTCTTTATTAGATTTCTTTGGATTCTTTAGATTAGATTCTTTATTTAATTCTTATTAGATTAAGATTTCTAATTTCTTTATTTCTTTTTTGTTATGCAATAGTTTGATTATTCTAAGGTCTGATAATTTTTTTGCGAATTTGTTGCAAATGGTTGGTCCTGAGTAATTTATACTTTTTTTGAACAAGGTATTTATTTTTTTTTGGAGTTGAAGACAAGAAGTTGTATCTATTTGAGGTTCTATCGTTGTTAGTTTTGAGACTAGTTAGTTTTTAAAATCAAAAAAGGAAAAAAAATCTTATTTAATTTTAAAATAATGCAATCCTCGGAGTGGTTTTTTCCCACTGAAAACAACGTTTCGGTCGAAGGAAAAAGGAATCCAAAACATGTTTTGTTTAAATAGGATTTGGGAACATTTTAGAAGTTTCAAGCGGATTTCGTACTAGATGTTTGTGATAAACACTTTTCTCTAATGCGCTATTTGCGCCTTCGGAACTACTCGGACGCATCTTGCTAGCTCGTATGAAAATCTCATCAAGTGAAGCACATTATGGAGACTAAGTTTAATCTCGTAAAACCCACCAACAACGCTCCAAAATTTACTCCCGCGCAACAACTTCAGGCGCTTAATTTACAAATTCTGAAAGGAACGTAAATTAGAGGGATGCAAAGTCAATTCGAGCGATTTTCGATTTAAGCTTTATGTTTCGAAATTAAATTCTTTCGAAAATACTGTATGTGCTATTTATGTTGCTGGTTGACTCTTTTTAGCCTCTAGCCACGCGTTTCACGTTTCCTGTAGAATTTCAAGGGGCACGCTATTATCGCGTTCTATATACAGGGTTAGCAAGAAATAAGTTTCCCACTTCATAGAGCTCTGGAGTGCGTTCTACTGCTCCAAATAAGACAAAATTTGTACTACAAATAATTCAAATGATGCGCTTGTCATTTATTAAATAAAAAAATAGTACAAATATCCGTCAATAAGTGGCGCTGGAGCACACATATAAATACTGATTATGCTTACATATAAAAATGTTTAATATGATGCGCTTTGTATATCTTGATTTCTAGAAGGCATTCTATCGGGTCCAACATGGTAAACTCTTGAAGCGTTTTTACCTGAGACTGGGATTGGGGACAACTTGTTGAATTGGATAGAATCGTGGTTGCGAGAAAGGTCACAGCGGGTTATAGTGAAAGGCGAATTTTCTCATTGGACAGGTGTCGAAAGTGGAGTCCCTCGAGGAAGTGTCCTTGGTTCCATTTTTTTTTTCATGTTTTATCGATAAACTCGATCAGGGTATCGATGGGATTGACGTGATTCGCAGATGACGTGAAGCTAATGAGGCTAATCGGAAATCAAAGTGAAAGGGAGAGTTTCCAGACGAACTTGAATATGATTTCAGGATGGGCTAACGGTTAGAGCATGAACTTTAGCATTGACTATTGCGTGGTCGGTCATTTTAGTTCGAACAACCCACGTTTCACTTACGAGTTGAGTGGTGGTGTCATTCCGAATGGAACTAGGATCACCGATTTAGGAATAGTCATTGCTGCTTAGTTTTTTCTGAACATTGCTCAGCAGTGGTTAAAAAAGCGTACAGAATGCTCGGTCTCATTCTTTAAAAGGTCTCTTCACGTTCTCCCGAAGTGATCCTTCCACTTTTTCGGGGCATAGTTCACTCTGGATTGGAGTATTTCGTTCTGTTTTGAAGACCATACTTACAGAGGGACATTGACTTGGTCAAGGGGGCGCAAAGAAGAGCCACGCGTGCTCTTGAAGGCACCACGAAGAGAGAATTGATGTTTCGAAAATGTTTACACATTGGAAGAACACATGTCTTGAGGGATATGATTGAAGTATTTAAAATTTTCAACGAGATGGACAAAATGGCAAGTTATTAGTTCATCGTAGTAGAATCAACTGCTTCGACAAGGGGACACCAGTATCGATTGGTGAAGGACAATTCTAGGGTGTGTTGGTGCAGAGAGTTTTTCTCTAATACGGTTGTGAATAAATGGAATAGCTTACCTCCGGAAGTTTTAGGACTTCCACATCTCCCACCTGAATATCGTTTAGAGCTTTATCACCCCATGACAACCCGTACTTTGGATATCGCCATCCCTATTAAAAACCGATGAGAAAAGGTAACTGAGATCGCCTCACATGCCTACTTTGCTCTTTACTCTAGATCCTTCTATCGAGAGGGGGCGCAACTGTCCCTTTACACCCATTGTTGATATACTTGCAAATGACTTTGGGTCAGCTTCAATGTTATCTGCTCTGCCAACCTAGAGAGTGAGAGATTCAACTTCCTTTTTACTTTCCTTAATCACCTTCTTCAATGCGCTTCTCTTTCCAGCAAATGATGGCAGGTCATCTGTTCTACTTTTATATGCCGTTTTTTTTTTCAGTTATTTAATCGCATTCGACCCCATAATCTGGGTTTTCCGCAGACTCACTACGTTCAGGTTTGGGAAATATGGTTGATTACGTGGGAGGAGGGGGAAGATAATGCCCAAAATACCACTGTATCTGCATGGGCTTTTATGGGCATCTTTTTCTCAGCCACCTCGTTGGGCATTTTGCCTGTTGTGGCGTTGTATTTGTATTTTTATGTATTGAGTTTTACCTCTTCCTATAAAAAAGACATAATTGCTTTGAATAAAAGTTTTACTAGTCGATGGAAGCTGCGTCGTTTCTTTAATTTTGGACCTTTTTTTTTTGATTTTTTTAGCAGAACTGAAGCTATCGTGTACCGATGGTATGTCACTTGAGTACTAGCAGTGTTAAAATATGGGTGAAAAAATTAAAAAATGGAGATACTAGCATCAAAGATCAACTATATAGCGAATGCGCTCGCAATGCCTGCACTGAACTCAACGAGGTAAAGGTTGATGAGATCATCGAAGACGTGTCATAAAAATTGCGAAAGAAACTTGGAATAGAAGACATCGCAATACAGAAGAACGATCGGAAGGTTAATGTTGACCGAAGATCATCAAGAGGAAAACCATCGTTCCAGGTTGGAAGATTCCGGGCTAGTTAGCTGTGCTACAGGTTAATTACAATTCGTCTACATCTGCCGTAAACTTTGGGGCTGCTGACTTGGTGGAGCAAGCATTGCCAGAGACCATTTCACAAAACAATCGTTGCTCTTTTATTTCAGATAGGTTTTTACCTGCGCGAACTTGATTTTTCATAAGCAGCAAGACGATCTGACAAATTCACCAATAGCAAATTTTGGGATCTTAGCTCGGAATCACTTTTACCGGGCGTGACGACGCACGCGTGCAGTTTAGAGGAAACATTGGATATGACACGTACTGTTGACTGGAAGCAAAAATATCCTACTTGTAATAAAGGAATTGCAACACACCAATGGTACAATGTAAAATTTGTTTTTGGTAAATTTTACTTTTATTTTTTGCTTGCAGAAACTGTAACCAAGCGGACATATCGACGAAAAGCAGCAATGATATGCTGCTTTTCAATCAGGGAAAGGCAAATATTGGAAGAAAATATTTGCGAATAACTATTGGGCCAGCCTTGACACGAGTGTGGCCATGGTTTAAGTATAAGGATCCCATATTTAAATTTAACTTTTAAATTTGTTTTGTAACGTCGATACGGAATCACTAACGCTTAAAAATTTTTAGTTGACGGAGCAAAATGTTTCAGAAATAATTTGTGAAGCATATTGTAACAATTTGTTGCTTACCATCTACTATGTATGGAACGCCGCACACTGTATGCAACAGCAAAAGTGATCCAATTACGAACAACCAGATTTTCGGGCTCATTGCTTTCTCTCTTTCAACTTCTTTCCTGTAATGAAATGAAATATATACTGTATATGTGTGTACTTATTAATGCCTTCTGAGAAGTACAGCATTCCATATATTTTGGTTTTTATTTTTTTATACATATTTTTTATTAGGGGTCATTCAAGTATTACGTCAGCATCGATGCGGAGGTTGAATGATGCTTACTTCATCAACCACCCTTTATAAAAATTATGAAACATTCTAAATGGCATCTTTACTGGGAATGCCAAAAACGAGAAAAACCTTTCGCTACTTTGTGGCCACCTGAACTAACATTCTCCCTATTTATAAGTCCTCTACAAAGCCACTTTAGGGAATCTCTAAATGTTCCACGGTTCCTTCAGGTGATCTGGAAATGTGCCGTGGGCCACTTCGGTGCTCTGAACTATGCCGTGCATTGTTCAAGTGTTGAATCCATAATTATGCCGTGGATCAATCAAGTAATCCGCGAATGTGCCGCGAGTACCTTGAGTGATGTAGAACTGCACTGGGGGCCGCTTAAGTGCTCTAAAACTGTGTCACATGTGAAGGTTTTAACAACTGGATGTTGCGAAGATATATTTTGGAAAGAGAGAAAATTCCGACCGTCCATGTACGGTCCCTTTCAGTGTACACGGGCTCCAAGGAAAGATTGAGAGATTCTGTGCCTCTGAAGTCTAGTGGTCTAGGGCGTTCACCCGGAAAGTGAAAGGACGTGGGTTCGATTCCCCACAGGAGCAGTTGAATTTTCTCTCTTTCCAAAATATATCTTCGCAAAATCCAGTTGTTAAAACTTTCGTATGATAGCGGAGAGTGACGTCATCCCTGTGTGTGTCACATGTCATTCAAGGGATCACTGAATGTTTCACGGACCGCTCAGCTATTTTGGAATTGTGCCGCGGGTCACTTGAGCGATCTGTAAATTTGCTGCTTAGTCATTATTAGAAAATTAGGTTAAAGGTGGCGAGCCACATCAGATAATCCCGAGGGCCACAACTGGTCCGCGGATCATGGGTTTAGCATGTATGGCTTAGAGGATAGGCCACAATGAATATCTTTAAAAGAAATTTTGAATTCTTAGCCATCAAATAACATTTAAATTTACAGAAATTGATTATAATAACATATAAAGTTATTTTCTTCCAAAAGTTTAATTTTTTTGTAAATATATTTTTTTGCATCAAAAAAATAAACGTTTGGTCGTCTGGGGGGGGGATACTAGCCCCCTATGTCCCTTCCCGCTTACGTCTTTGATCCCAATATGCGTTGGGAGGTACACTGCTGGCCACCGTAAATGCAACACCCTGAAGGAAGCATGCAAATAATATGAAATTTACAACATGCATTAGCGGAGGTGAGATATGCAAATGATTAGAATTTCAGCGCAGACGCACATCACGCGCGCCTGTGGCGCCACTTCAAAGCGCTATTTAAGGCTTGGAGATTTCGACGATTTGAAGTACGGCAATTGTGTTTTTCTTGTGGTTTTTTCAAAAAAACGATCAATTATGCCTCGTAGAAAACAGCGATCATCTTTTGATCAAGTATCCGAGTTCGACAGAGGAAGGATAGTGGCCTACCGAGATTGTGGATTATCTTTCAGGGAAATCGGTAGTCCTGTTGGACGAAACCAAACAACTGTAATGCGGATTTGTGATCGTTGGATGCAGGAGGGTACGACGGACCGACGTGTTCGATCGCATCCACCTCAGTGCACCACTTCACGTGATGACAGGCGTATTGTGCGTATGGCAGTGACGGATCGCTCAGCCACATCACGAACCATAGCACAGCACATTCAGTCTGTACCGCATCATCCAGTGTCTGCGCGTACCATTCGACGCCGTTTACAGCAGAGTGGTCTGTCCGCAAGACGTCCATTGCTTCGTCTACCCTTGACGCAGAACCACAGACGTCTCCGTCGCCAATGGTGCGATGAAAGAAGGATGTGGACGGCACAATGGAATGAAATTGTCTTTACTGACGAGTCACGCTTCTGTCTGCAACACCACGATGGTCGGATTCGAGTCTGGAGACACCGTGGAGAGAGGATGCTGAACAGCTGCGTTATGCACCGCCACACTGGTCCTGCACCGGGTATTATGGTATGGGGTGGTATTGGATATCACTCTCGCATTCCTCTAGTACGCATTGCCGGTACTTTAGGCTGGGACCTGACTACGGCGCGGTTGCACGCGGTTGAGGTTGGGGGGGAAGGCATCATCTATAGTTTTATTCTGTCAACGCACAGATACAACTGCAACCGCTGAGCGCGGTTTTTTCAACCGAGAAAATCCACATTTTTTGAGACGGTTGGGGTAACCGGAAAGCTACCATCATGTATTGCAAAGGTTTGAGCTCCCTGATGACGGTTCGGCTGGACCTGCGGTTGCTCCCTTCCATTGTCTATTAAGTGGTTTGACAAGGAGGGGGGATGTGATTTGGATGTACTGGACAAAGGAATTGCTCTCCTTCTCAGGCTGCCATAAAAAAATGAGAGGAGAAGACAAATTCGAGGAACTGTATGGTGAAGTTCCATGCGACGGAAACTAATTCTTTGTTTGGCGCTTTTGCACTGATAACAATAAAAAAAACCAATGAAGAAAAAATTAAATTTTTCTAACTAGTGAAATTTTTTTGCTTTCCTACATGAGCATACATTGAAACTCGGTTATAATGACATTCATAAACTAACGTGATTACGCTAAAACCGAGATGTATATTTTAGAACACTTGAATGAAATGCATTGGATCCCGATTATAATGTTTTAGCAAAAAACCAATTAGTTACCTCTTCCAAAAGAGTACAAATTACCACGGGGCCCAACCATTTATAATAAATTCATAAAAAATTAGAAGTAAAAATAATCAGACATCTGAAGGAATATATTTTTATATTTGCAAATTCTCCATATCAAACTTTTGAAACATTTATTAAAAGCCTAAGTATGAACCGGGGATGAAATATGTCCCTAAGAGCTGCATTGTGTGTGTTTTGCTTTCATTATTCTGTCCTTTTGGTATTTATTTTTGTATCGTATATGAATGTGGCTGTCTATCTGTTGTTTTTGCAATGAAAAAAACCCCATCTAGTCCAGCGGTTCTCAACCGGTGCTCCGTGTGAACTCCCAAGGGCTCCGCGGCCCTCGAGGAAAATAAAAAAAGAACCAGTAAATTTGAAAAAAATAATTATTAATATTTTTGAATAAAAATAAATCAGTAACTTTGATGAATAAATAAAAAACAGGCCTACGGTGCTCCGCCATAGAAATTATATACTGGAAAGGGCTCCGTGGGTCAAAAAAGATTGAGAACCGCTGATTTAGACAAAACGTTGTATGCGGGTAATATCGAAGAGTGCACTAAAACAATTTTCACACCTACCGTTCTTTTCAAGCAGTTTTTAATTTACATACACACACAAAGTCGCAACTGGGGAGAGTGGGTCCACTGTATCGAGTGCTGAACTAAAGGGGGCGCCGAATTGCCCCTTTAACACCACTCCTTCTAACCTTTCCTTATACGGGGACGCCAAAAGCTTGCTAGCTCCAGTTAAAAAAGTATCCAGCTGCGGCCCTGTATGTACCTTAAACCTTGCAACATACATACTGATGAACAGGGCCACAACGACATGCGTGGTCAGCCGGGGCAAGCACGCATTTTGGCGCCCCCCTTTTAATATTGAAGGAGAGATGAAGGGTTAACATTTGCGCTCCTGTCTGGCTCGGAGTTCGGGGGCATCTGTCAGTGCCGTCTTAACGCATGGGCCCACCCGAGCACGGGCCGGGTGCCTCAAGAGAAGAGGGGCCTCCCAAAAATGAGATCCGATTGAAATTTTAAAGGATTTACCATGTAGGGCCTCCTAAAAACCACTTGGCCCGGGGGGGGGCCCATAATACTCTTAAGACGACCATTCATAATGTTGTATCATAATGTTTTTTAAAATTTGATTTTTTACAGTTTTTAAAACATTAAATTTTCAGAAATTTTATTTCGATTCCTATCTGAATTTTTTTTTCCTGATCATCAAAAGAAATATATATTTTTTTAAATAGGTGAAAATAATTTTTTCCTTGATTTTTTTTTTTTTTTTTTTGGTCATATGGGGTTTCCCAAAATTACAATTATTATGCTTAATTTCCATTAATTAGAAATTTAATTAATTGGAAATTCACTTTAATTACGAAGAAAAACGTGCTAAATTCATGGCCAATTTTTTTAAACTTCAAAAATATGTTATTTAAATAAATTATGATGATTCCAGCCATGATATATAAAAAAATTTGTGCGATTTGGTCACGAATCGTAAAAGCATCAAAAATGGGTCAACTTGTAGGTTGTCTTTCTTCAAATTTGAATTAATTTCAAACGGCAAATATTGTTACAGAAAATTAAATTTCATTACATGAATATTTTTATTAGTATATACAGTAAAACCCCTCCTTCTTGTGAACACGGACAGGACAAAAAAATTAAATCCATGTAAAATGGGTGACCGTTAAAAAGAGGTTTGAAATTCATACTTTTATATATTATACAACTAAATTATTATTTGTCCGTAAAAGAGGAAGTATCCGTTAAGAGGGGGTTTTACTGCAATGTAGCTTATGATCACGAATTTGCATGCTAACGGGAGCCAACTTCAGCTTGGCGAAAATAATTTGGCCAATCCCGAGATGTCACGTGACATTAAAAAATAAAAAACCCCGGTTGCTAACAGCAGTGTGTGTTTCACGCGGAATTCCACGGTTGCTGATAAGATCAACCGCGCCAGCCGAACCGTAGTGTGCCGGCAGCCTTAAAAAGCCAGCGCTACATCTCCGAGGTGTTGGAGCCAGTTGTCCTTCCTTACCTTCAGGGCTTGCCCACAGCCATATTTTCACAGGATAATGCGCGACCACACGTGGCACGCATTGTCCAAAGGTTCTTCGTCAATCGCCAGATTGAATTGCTTCCCTGGCCAGCTCGCTCTCCGGATCTTTCGCCGATAGAAAACATGTGGTCCATGGTTGCTCAACGATTGACCCAGATTACATCCCCAGCTGCCACACCAGATCAACTTTGGCAACGCGTGGAAGCTGCTTGGTCTGCTGTACCCCAAGAACACATTCAAAGTCTCTTTGAATCAATGCCGAGGCGTGTGGCAGCGGTGATCTCCAACAATGGCGGCTACTCTGGCTACTGATTTTGGCAGGAACCACACTTCACAGAAGTCTATAAATTTAATCATTTGATGCTTGGTCAACATGTTATCTACAAAATAAATATTGTTGCGATATCTCTTATCTTTCTTGGTGTTGCGATTTGGGTGGCCAGCAGTGTATATAATCTATATATATATATATATACACTTAAGAGCCAAAAAAACTGGTCCACCTGCCAAATATCGTGTAGGGCCCCCGCGAGCACGCAGAAGTGCCGCAACACGACGTGGCATGGGCTCGACTAATGTCTGAAGTAGTGCTGGAGGTAATTGACACCGTGAATCCTGCAGGGCTGTCCATAAATCTGTAGGAGTAACAGGGGGTGGAGATCTCTTCTGAACAGCACGTTGCAAGGCATCCCACATATGTTCAATAATGTTCATATCTGGGGATTTTGGTGGCCAGGGGAAGTGTCTAAAGTTAGAAGAGTGCTCCTGGAGCCACTTTGTAGCAATTCTGGACGTGTGGGGTTTCGCATTGTCCTGCTGAAATTGTCCAAGTCCGTCGGAATGCACAATGGACATGAATGGGTGCAGGTGATCAGACAGGATGCTTACGTACCTGTCACCTGTCAGAGTCGTATCTAGATGGATCAGGGGTCCCATATCACGCCAACTGCACACGCCCCATACCATCATAGAGCCTCCACCTTCTTGAACAATCCCCTGTTGACATGTAGAGTCCATGGATTCATGAGGTTGTCTCCGTACACGTCCATCAACTCGAAGCAATTGGAACCGAGACTCGTCAGACCAGGCAAAGTGTTTCCAGTCCTCAACAGTCCAATGTCGGTGTTGTCGGGCCCAGGCGAGGCGTAAAGCTTTGTGTCGTGCAGTCATCAAGGGTACACGAGTGGGCCTTCGGCTCCGAAAGCCCATATCGATGATGTTTCGTGGAATGGTTCGCACTTGTTGATGGCCCAGCATTGAAATCTGCAGCAATTTGCGGAAGGGTTGCACGTCTGTCACGTTTAATGATTCTCGTCAGTCGTCGTTGGTCCCTTTCTTGCATGATCTTTTTCCGGCCGCAGCGATGTCGTAGATTTAGTTTTTTTACCGGATTCCCGATATTCACGGTACACTCGTGAAATGGTCGTACGTGAAAATCCAAGTTTCATCGCTACCTCGGAGATGCTATGTCCCATCTCTCGCGCGCCGACTATAACACCACATTTAAATCTCGATAACCTGCCATTGTAGCAGCAGTAACCGATCTAACAACTATTCCAGACACTTGTTGTGTTATATAGCCGTTGCCGCCCGCAGCGCCGTACTCTGATTGGTTCCATATCTCTTTATTTGCATACGCATGCCTTTACTAGTTTTTTGGCTCTGCAGTTTATATATATATTATATATTCTCCATTTTCAGTTTTTGAGCTCATCCGTTTACATTAAAAAAACTACTCCACCAAAACTTTTGAAATTTTGTAGGAATATTTATACATGTGTTAATGAAATGAACATCGAACTCTGATCATTCGTTAAGCTTTTACGAATTTTTAAATTTCGAAAAAAAGGTATAAATTTCAAAAATCTGAATTCAACATTTTTAAAAAAAATTACTTGGTATAGTTAATTTCTAAATCTGAGGTTCGTTTTGCACGTGGCAAGTGAACATTTCATCGAAATTTCAGAATTTTTTGGGCAGTAGTTTTTTTTCTTAATCTTAAAAGATGAACGCGAAAAAACTTCAATCTGAGAAAATCGATAACAACCACTTAAAAATTTGAAAAGTTCAACACACAAACACACACAAGAGAGGAAAAAAACTGATTTGCTTTCCTCAATTTTTCTTAGGGTTGCACCATTGTTATCAGTTCCAAAAACACCAGGTTATACGTTTGGTAAATTTGGCAGGATTTTTCAGTGACGTCATCAATTTTTAAAGCGTTATAACTCATTAATTACGGATCAAACCAAAAAAATAGAAACAGTTTTCCGATATTAGTTTTTCACAAGGAATAACATGCAATTATCGGGCGGTCGATAGTTACCATCCTGTATAAGCAGTTGAAGAAATTTGAATGTCAAGAAGAATCTTTTGAATTGAATAATATCAAATAGTTCCTTAGTTTTTCCTTCGGCTTTTTGACCATGCTCCATTCAAATTGCATATTTTATAATAAAAAAAACATATATATTGTCCAAAATAATTCTATAAAGAGTTGAAAATTATTTTACAATCATATTAAGTATTTATTCTTTGTATAACATGGTCACTTCAAACATTACATGCACAATTAACGTGTATGTTTCCAATGGAAATTTTTTATATTGAAAAGCAATATTTGAGGTTTTAGACGTGAGAGTTTAAACCGCGTCAAAAACTGCCATGTGTGTCAAAAACTTGCCAACCCTTGTATTAACGCGATATCACGAATCAAAATATATTTTTTACATCTTATTTCAGCTAGTACAAACCAATTAATTTAGTAGTTAGTTGTTAGATTTAACAACGTAAGAGTTTTACTTCTATCACGTGAGATTATCACGCCTTTTTAATATTTTTTATGAATGCCCTATATCTTGCCATTCTAAAACAGGCTTGGATTTATTTATATGATCCTTAGGACAAAAGTTACGTCCAATTTAATATTGCATTTTTACATACAAGTGATCTGTGAATAAAAACTTTGAACGTGTTTTCTGAAGAATGCTATTTTTCAATTTTTACTTGAGTTTGAGAAATGATTTCTGAAAATCTATGAATTGTATCATTACGAAATTTTAATACGATATTTTGTCATGTTGAGGCTATGAACCAAAATTTAAGGTCTATCACGCATATATTTGTCTAATTACAATGTTTTATACACGATATGTAGAATGAAATGATATGTAGAATGGCCGCTGTGGTGGTCGAGTGGTTATAGTGACGGACTCGCGATGCGAGGATCCGGGTTCGAACCCCACAGTGGTGGTCGGCTGAAGTTGGTTTTCTGTGGTTCCCAACTTCAAGGCGCAAATGCGAGCCGTTCTCCCTATTAAAAAGTCTCGCCACAGAGAGCAACAGGCCTACAACGATAAATCATTCAATCATAACACTTCACTCATAGTTAGAAAAACTAGTGGCAGATGGCAGCACTACACATAACAAGCATTACAGAGAAACAACAAAAATTTCACGTCAGGTTTCACTACGCGTACACGCACATTCCCGCATGTACCGATTCGTTGGGGGGTTCCGGGGGGTGGGGTGTAGTAGTAGTAGGTAGGGCCTCCAAAAAATGGCTCGGGGATCCATGATGTTCTTAAGTCAGCCACCTCGTTGGGCGATTTGCCTGTTGTGGCGTTGTATTTGTATTGTATTGTATAGAAATTTCAAAAAATTCACACGCATATCAAAAAACTTTGGTGTAATTTATGTGAGCATGCTATACAATCTTTTAAATTTTTGTTCATAACCTGCATCATCATTAGCTAAATGTACTGTGAAAACGGCAAAACATTTCAATCATAGAAGTTTTTGCAATCGTGTTTCTAACATAACATGAATTTTGGCTTAAAATTCAATTTAAAAATGAATTTTTCACAGAAAATGACATAGATAGTCCAAAATTTATTATTGTTTTTACCATTTTCAGCCATTTTCTATCAAAAAATGTTATTGAAGTTCACTCGAATACCATTTTAGAGAAAAGTGAGACAAGAAAGGAAGTCGTGGGGGATATCTTAATAATACAAGGCAACACAAAAAGATCTACAGTTTTCGGGAAACAACAATCGTGTTACATATCATAAGTTATCTCGCTTCCAAAAGCACCTAATAAAGAGGATATGAGACATCATTAATAGCGAAACCCTAGATGCATAGGACGAAGCCTAAGTAAACATCGCTCTTTTACGACAAACAAACAAAAAAACGAAATAACCTCCCGAAAAGAAGCCATAAATCATCAAGACATAAAAATATCGCTAGAGTTTAACAATGGATCTTCCGCTTTGTTTTGATATCGTTATCGAATGTTTCTTGTTTTTTTATGTTTCTTCTATATGTATACAGTCCATCACAAAAGTTTAGGCACACACTTTGATAAAATTAAAAATAACTGATCGATTTCTTTGATAATTATGCTCAAAATGTATGAATAAGAAATCATATATAGTGTGTTCTGTTAATGGACCGACAAACTCAGAGGGTTGTTAGTAGACGTCAAGAGGAACAAAATTTGCAATGGAACATGGTGTCGCAAACCACGTTGAGAGGGTGAAAATTGCGATAAACGCATGCACGTTCCGACATGACGCTGGAACTACAAAAAGTACAATAATAACAACAAAAAGATGTATTTGATTAATTATTACAAGAGTTGTTGGAAGTGGTGGCTGCTGACGCCATTGAACAGTCTATAACGACGTAAAAACGATTCCCGGACGCGCTCGAACATACCAGATATGCTTTTATCGACAGGCATCGCATAAACGAGTGATTTAAGGTGATCCCATAGGAAAGTCACACGGATTGAGATTCGGCGAACGTGGAGGCCAAGCAACGGCTCCCGCGAGTCCAACCCACCTCCTTGGGTATATAACATCGAGGTGATTACGCACGTCGCGGGAAAAATATACAGGGACACCATCGTGCATGAACAACATGCCTCGCAGCACTGCGGCCGACACACTTTACAGCAATTCCGGGAGGACGTGTTGCAGAAAAACAAGGTACGTAGCTCCATTCAGGCGTTCGAACAGCAAGTACGGCCCCAAGAGAAAATCACCAAGAATTCCTGCCCACACGTCGACACTAAACCTCTGTTGAAATTTCCACGGTACACTGGCATGGGGATTATCCATCGCCCACATGTGTGCATTATGTGTGTTGACAATGCCTTATCGCGTAACGCTGACCTCATCAGTAAATAAAACAGTGGCAAGTAATTGAGGATTAGAAAGTGTAATGACGTCAAGCATCCAGCGCACGAACTGTTCTCGACGGGAATAGTCGTCTTCGGTTAGGAGTTGTACCTTCTAGATGTGGAAGGGGTACATCTTTTCACTACGAAAACATTCCAGACCGCCGTGTGCTGAACATCGAGTTCAGCTGCAACCGCTCGTGTCGACGGGAAATAGGCAAACCGTTGCACCACAGTTTCTTCCATTTCAGGAGTACTTACGTTGCGCGGTCTCCCTGCATCTCTCTCACGCCATGCTGGGCGGAAGGTCCACGTTTAAGTAAGAGCTTGGGTGTGCTTAAATGTCACCAAATTCTCCATGTGCGGAAATGCACCGTGCGGATCTGTCTATACACCGCCAATTCGCAACCAGTCACGTCACCGCTGTTTAGTATTTATGTTCTCCACGCTATGTAATCAGTTATTTGAAATTTCGCGAGGCGCAGCGAGCAGTTCTGAAAAAGTAAAGAGAATATGGACAGTGGCATATTTACAGGAGAGCTTAGCGGGCTATAGCCCAGGGCGGCAAATTTAAGGAATGATTGGCGGAGAAAATTTGTAGAACAGGAGAAGGGCGACAAAATTTGTGTTACCCTCAATAAATCCGGCTCTGCCCATACAACTATAAGCTAGGTCGGTGAGTGACCAAATATGACCTAGAGAGTTGCAAACACGTGAATGAGCAAAAGAGTTACCGGGAGGGCGTGCAAGCATGTTAATGACTAAAAGAGGGACCTAGAGAGCGTAGAAGCATATGAATGACCAAAATAGTGATCTAGAGCGTGTGCGAGCATGTGAAAAGAAAGACTTAGAGCATGTGAATCACCAAAACAGTTATCTAGAGCGTGTGCAAGCTTGTGAATGATCATAAGAGCACGTGTAAACGTGTAAATGGTCAAAAGAGTAGCCCAGCATGTCAGTGAGCAATCAATGTGCAAGCATGCGAGTGACCAAAACAGTAGGCAAGCATGTAAATGATTATATGAGTGACTTGAAGAGCGTGAGCATGGGAGTGACCAAAAGTGTAACTTGAAAACACGAGTGTACTTGCAGGAGTGGAGGCAGGACAAGCGGGTTATTGCACAGGGTGGCGAATTCGAGGAAAGAGTAGTCAAGAAAATTAGACTAGAATGTGAGAAGGGCGGCAAGATTCGTGTAGCCTGCAGGCGTCAAAACCATAAATGAGCCAGTAGCATATTCACGGGGGGGGGGGGTGGCTTAGCGGACTATAGCCCAGGGCTGCAAGTTCAGAAGGCGGCAAACTTGAGAACTCGAGGAATGATTGGCCAAGCAAATTTGTAGAATTGGAGAAGGGTGGCGAAATATATATATATATTTCGGTGTAATTATATATATATATAATAACACCGAATACATAATCCAAACTACATCACAAAACTTCATGATGAAATTTTTTACATGTATAAGCATAAGAGGGTTGTCATATTAGGGGATTTCAATTACCCTGGTATCGATTGGGAGAACCTTTTAGCTAGAGATCAATATGAAAGAGACTTTCTTAAGTTGGTGCTCGATAATTTTTTGTATCAGCATGTATCAGAAGCCACTAGGGGTACTACTATTTTGGATTTAGTTCTCACTAGTTCCGAGGATCTTGTTGAACATGTTTCGGTGGGGACGAGTTTGCTTCCAGTGATCATAATGTTGTAAGATTTCTTCGGGTAGGGTTGATTACAAAAGACTGGTTCCTTGTTTTCGGAGAACTAACTTTGATGTTTCGAGAGGAACGTTAACGGAAGCTTTTGAAGACCGGTTGAAATCAGTCGAGGTGGTAAGTCAATGAGAAGAATATAGTACGAAGCTGTCGTCTGTTTTTCACAACGTCATATCCTTTGTTCGAAAAAAGCGTGTTTGTACATCGTGTCTCCTATGGTTCACTGATAGCACGCGTAACCTGTATCTTGAAAAGAAAAGAGCTTTCAGAGAGTATAAGAGTGGACGAGGTGACCTGTCATTGTTCACTAATAAAAAAAGGGCGTTGAAGAAAGCGATAAGGGATAGCGAATAGGGCTCTGACAAAAAATCATTTTTTAGATACGGCAATAATGGATGTAAGGAGACAGTTGGCTCTCCTCTCGATAGGAGTGTCTTGGGTAGAAAGTAATGTAGGCTTGTGCAGTACTTTCAATGACTTTTATGTGTCGGGTTTAATAAAGAAAATGATATTCAATGTACGGGTGTTGCATGGGTAATAAAATCCTCATAAATCTTCTAAATCCAAGTCCTAAATCTTCTAAAAAAATGCATGTGCAAGCAAAGCACCAGGATCAGATGATATCCATCCCAGGGTCCTCGGGGAATGTGCTAATTAATTGTTGGGGCCAGTCGCACAGATGTACAGGAGTAGTGCTGCTGAGGGTACCGACCCAAGGGATTGGAAACTTGCTAATGTTGTTCCGATATTTAAGAAGGGTAGTAGAGAAGCTGTGTCCAATTATCGTCCAGTGAGTTTGACGAGCTCCCTCTCGAAAATTTTTGAAATTATTATCGAAAGGCAATTGGTGAAGTGGATAGACGAGAATAATGTATTGTCGGATAATCAGCATGGGTTCAGGAAGGGGATGTCATGTGTTACTAACCTCCTTTGTTTCTATGATCACGTGACCAAGGCTTTGGGTAAGAGCAAAAATGTAGATGATGTTTACCTTGATTTCCAGAACGCATTCGATGGGGTTCAACTTGGTGAACTCTTGAAGCGTTTACACGGGGTTGGGGGTAAATTTCTGAATTGGATGGAATCGTGGTTAAGAGATAGGTCGCAACGAGTTATGGTGAACGGGGAATTCTCTGGTTGGACAGGCGTTACAAGTGGAGTTCCTCAAGGAAGTGTCCTTGGCCCCATACTTTTTTTCACTTTTTATCGATAAACTCGATCAGGGTATCGATGGGATTACAACAAATTTGCAGATGATGTGAAGCTAATGGGGGTAATCGGGAATCAAAGCGATAGGGAGTTGCTCCAGACCAACTTAAACAGGATTGCGGCATGGGCAAATGAATGGAGCATGACGTTTAGCGTTGATAAGTGCATGACGTTTAGCGTTGATAAGTGCATGGTCGCTCATTTTGGTTCGAGCAACCCACGGTTCTCTTACGAGTTGAATGGTGTCACTATCCCGGATGCAACTAGGGTCACCGATTTGGGAATTCTCATTGACGAGCGGCTTAGGTTTTCTGAATATTGTTCCGCGGTGGTCACAAAATCGAATAGAATGCTCGGTTTCATTTTCAAAAAAGTCTCTTCGCGTTCTCCTAAAGTCATTCTTCCGCTTTTCCGAGGCTTAGTTCGTCCTGGACTGGAGTATGCTGTGAGGTTTTGCAGACCATACCTACAGAGGGACATAGACTTGGTTGAAGAAGAGCTACGAGTGTCCTTATGGGCACATGGTGCTTGAGTTATGAAGAGAGACTTTTTTGAGACATTTTTTGAATGTTTACATTGGATGAACGCAAATGTCGAAGAGAGATGATCGAAGTGTTCAATAATTTTCAACGGGTTGGATAGGATGGACCATGAATTATTAATACGCCGTCAATCAACTGCTTTTAGAAGGGGACACCAATATCGATTGGTAAAGGGTAATTCTAGGTTATGGTGTCGCAGGAAATTTTTCTCTAATAGGGATGTTAATAAATGGAATAGCTTACCCCGGGGTAGTTAATTTTAACACAACTGACACGTTTAAAAGGGAATATGATAAACATGGGGTGAATCGAGAATAATACTTAAAATAAGACAACCATAAGTATCATTATCGGCATTGTATAATATTTCATCATGTATATATACTGTGTTTAGTGTTTATAATTGCTTTTACAATTGGGTTGCTGCATTTTTTAAATATATGACCATCCATATTTCTTATGGGCATCTATTTCTCAGCCATCTCATTGGGCATTTTGCTGTTTGTGTATTTGTATAACCAAGGTCACCTAGGCTAAGCCCTTCCAGCCACCTGCCAGGATCATCTTTAATGGGAAAGCATACGAGACTTTGCACCCGGGCGGCAGCTAAGCCTGAGCTGCCCATGGTCGTGGCTCCTCCTTTCATCAGATTTTCACCCGTGCCCTTCTTAGAACATCCCAGTATCGCAGTACGGCCATATGGTGCAAGGTTGAAAACCAGTGCCTTACAATATTGAGGTTTGTGTCAAATTTTTGCAGTGAAGAATAATCTAATACAGCGTTTCTCAATTTCTCTAAACCCAAGGACCAGTAAAATGTCTGAAACAATTTTACGGACCAGTTGTGTCACGTATTACGGGACATACCTGTAATTTCGATTGTTCAATTATATTTTTTTAACATTTGTCTCGTTTTTTCAACGATGCTTTTATTTGAATTTGCAACATTGACTAAATTCGTGAATACACAGCATTTTCATATGACAGTACCGTATATAAAATATATTATGATAATTATGTAAAAATACAGATATTTCTTTCACATATTTGTCAGGTTTAACGTTCTTTTCGCATTTTTCCAGCAATTTTAATAAAAATTAGTCGGCAACATTTTCTATGACTATCGTTTATGTACCGTAATTTGCTCTATTTAAAAAGATCCTAGTTTACCGTATTTTTCTCAATCCATATGGTCATCTCATCATTTGAATATCTTTTTCGGTTAAATACCAGAGCCGCCCTTAAGGGGTGTGCGACAGGTGCTCACGGTAAATTATTGGAGGCATTCAATACTTTCTGAAATTAATAACTTCATTAATTCTTAATTTTCATCAATTCTGGAATTATTCCTTTCATCAATTATGGAATTATTTTTAACACATTATTCTGAATTTTCATCAATTCTGGAATTATTCCTTTCATCAATTATGGAATTATTTTTAACACATTATTCTGAATTTTCATCAATTATGGAATTATTTTTAACACATTATTCTGAATTTTCATCAATTATGGAATTATTTTTAACACATTATTCTGAATTTTCATCAATTCTGGAACTATTCCTTTCATCAATTATGGAATTATTTTTAACACATTATTCTGAATTTTCATTTGGAATTATTTCTTTCATTAATTTTGAATTTTCCTTGATTTTAGAATTATTTCTTCTATTAATTTCAGATTTTCATCGATTCTGGAATTATTTCTTTCATTAATTCTAAATTTTTCATCAATTCTAGAATAATTTCTTCTGTTTATTCGGAATTTTCATTAATTATGAAATTATTTCTTCTGTTTATTCGGAATTTTCATTAATTATGAAATTATTTCTTCTGTTTATTCTGAATTTTTATCCAATTCTGGAACTACATCTTTCATTAATTCTGAATTTTCTCATTGGTGATAGAATTATTTCTCACAATTATTTTTAATTCATCAATTTCAAAATTTTCATTAGTTTCTGGAAATGGTTCTTTCATTCATTCAAAATTACCTTCAGTGCTGAATTTTCATCAATTTTTATGGTAATTTACATTTAGTTGCGAATGTGGATGTTTAAATTGTATTGGGGGGGGGGGATATTTCTCAGCATTCCTGTATATTTTGAAATGCTAGATGCTGATTCCTCTTCCCATGGCCCCACACATTCTGCAGCAGGGCCTCTAGGCTGGGATCTTTGGCAAGCCTCCAAGCCAGACTATTCACGGGCCCTTTTATAGCGAATTTATAGCATGAAAAACAAAAAATGCTGTTAACTGTCGCAGTGCTGGAGCCGTCAGCCACGCCCTTATGGGAGGGCATACCTCTTACACCCCACAAAATTTTATAAAATCGGGGCAAAGAAAGCATGGTCCCACATTCTGCAGTAGGCCCCTAGGCTGGGACTTTTAGTTTACCCCCAGACCAGACTTTTCACGGGCCTTTTTATAGTGAATTTATAGCTTGAAAAATAAAATAATGAGAAACTCACCGGGCCCCATAACTGGAGCCCTGTCTGCCCCATTCTTAAGGGGCCCCACGAAAAGGGGGTCCTAAAAATTTTTGGCGCCTCGAAATTGTTGAGACGCAAATCGCCACGTATTATTTTCGCGGCAACGGACCACGTGTCAGGTAAAGGCGGCCCTGTTTAATACATTATGTTTTTCTGTGATTTGTGTAGCAGTCATTTACATCTTTACCCTTCAGAGATTGTAAAAGTAATTATAAAATTGCATTAAGGTAATAAATTGCATTTTTTTGAAAAATTTAGTGATATCCCGTATTTCGATCGCAATTTACTGCATTTTCCTCGATGATGTATAGTGAACCTCAATATGAAGGAATATTTTTAATTGAACCCATATGGGTATTACTAATATCAATATTACAATGGTTGAATAATTTTTCATTCAGAGGGAATTGAATTATCGAGATTGCCTGCTGACCACTCATATCATCGTCGCGGACCACAAGTTGAGAAACGCTGGTCTAACTGGTAAACGTTTAAATAGTTACTCGAGGACCGTTACACACGGTAAATGGATGTTAGGGATCAATATTTTGATCTAATGGGATTCCTAAATTCAAAATAACAATTTTTGCGGCCCATGAACGGTATATCTGTTACTGTAAATGTGATAAATCGGTTATTATGCATACTTTCCAAACGTCCTGGTAAGTTTGCTAAATTTACACTTTTACCGGTGAATATGCATATATGCCCAAGCGTCGTTGGTAAGTTTGATAAATACTGAAAACATCATAATTTTTACAGGTGATTATGCTTAATAAGCAAGTGCCACTGGTAAATTTGATAAAAACTTGAAATTTATCGCCTTTATTTGTGATTATGCATAATATCCTAGAGTGTAATTGATGAATTTGATAAATAAGGAACAAAAATGGGTCTAGTACAGTGTTTCTCAACCTCTCTCTCTATTTCTGAACCCAAGTACCAGTAAAATGTCTGAAACAATTTTACGGATCACTTGTGTCACGTATTACGGGATTCCGATTTTATTTATACATTTGTCCCGTTTTGCCAACGATGCTTATTTGAATTTTCAATATTTACTTAAATCGTCAATACACACAGCGTTTTCATATAAACAGTATATAAATCATATAATAATAAGTGTATGGTAAAAAAAATATTATCCTACATATACGTCAGGTTCGACGTTTTTTTCCCAGTTTTTCAGCAATTTTAACAAAAATTGGTGATTGTACCAACGGCAACATTTTTGGTGACAATTGGTAATGTCCCGTATTTTACCCTATTTCAGATCCCAGTTCACTGTGTTTTTGTCAATGAAATGTGGTCATTTTTGTATATTTTTCTTTACTGCGATTTGCAATAGCCCTTTATTTCCCCTTCCTCATCAGCAATTTCCGAATTAATTAGAAAATTGCATTTTAAGGCAATAAATTGCGTTTTTTTTTGGTAGAATTTTGTGATATCCCATAGCAATTTACCGCATTTTCCTCGATGAGATATGATGAACCGAAGTATGAAAGGAAAATTTTTATTTGAACCCATATGGATATTACTGATATCCATTAAAACGGTTGAATAATTTGTCATTCAGTGATAATTAAATTATTGAGTCTGCATGAGGACCACCAATGCCGTCGTCGCGGAACATAGGTTGAGAAACGCAGGTCTAGTACATGTATGTGGGATGAACATAGCCGGACCCCGATATGATGATAACGTATTTTACGATCGTACCGCGATATGATGATACAAGACATGAATGAATTATGATGTATAACAATATTCTGGGATATTGTACGATTTATAACGTTTACCAACGACGCGACGTTTGGGTATTATGCATAATCACCGGTGAAAGTGATAATTTTTTAGTACTTATTAAATTTACCACCGACGCTTGGGTACTGTACATAATCGCAGGAAAAAGTGAAAAATTTAGGGAAATTTATTAAACTTACTAAAATGCTCAGTGATTATCCATAACAACCGATTGTTATGTGTGATAACAGGATTTATCACATTTACTGTAACATATCCAGAGCTGCCCTTAGTGGTGTGCGACAGGTGCAGTCTCACCGGGCCCAGAGGCTTGAAGGCCCCGCACTTATCGTAATACAAGTGAAAAAATATTGATATGCTGAATGAATGAACGCCAGAACTTTGCCATTGGACTTATCCCGTTGCCGAAATCTCTTCCAGCCCAGCTAATATTGATATACTGTATATCAAACATATTTTCAATATTCTGTGATTTTTCCTCTCATTAATTGTGAGGCTTCATCGATTCCGGAAATTTTTTCTGTCATTCATTCTGAATTTTGTTCCATTCTGGGATTTTTCTTTAAAAAATTCTGAATTTCATCCAATCTGGGATTTTTCTCCCATTAATTCTGAATTTTCCTCAATAATAGAATTTTTTTTCTCACGCTAATTCTGAATTTTCATTGGTAAATAGATAATTTTCAGCATTCCTGTATATTCTGTGGTAATGCATGAATCTTTGGAGGCCGATTCCCTTCCATCCACAAAAGATACAAAATTGGGGTTAAGGAGCCCCGAAATAATTTTCGCACCGCGTCTGGTAAGGGCGGCCCTGAACATATTCCCCGAAATGAAAATCCCTAAGGGTGAAACACGGGAAAAAGTAATGAAATTTCTAATTTTTAAACACAACTTTGTTTTTAAAAACTGTCGTTACCGTTTCTTTTCGTTTTAGGGATACCTTTAACACGATGAAACACTTTGCTCTAATAAAAATAGTATTTATAACCATTGATTTATTTCAAATTTTTTACACATGTTCTTGATTGTATGCGCTATCCTATGTCAGTATAAAATTTTAAATATTCTCTAATAGTTAATTTTTTTATTAAACAAAAGTATTAAAAACAGATTAGGATAAAATACCATGACATCAATTTAATTGAATAAAAATTGATTCAAAATAAAAGAAACTGTTCAGTTCATGAAATGAAGAAAAAGTTTCGTTGACTCAATCTTATTTAAAATTGAATATTTAAACTTAAATTTGAAATTTCTAAAATTTTTAGATTTAAAATTCAATTTTAATCAAGATCGAGTCAACGATGTCTCAAAATTTAGCTTCGTTTCATGAACTGAACACAGTTTCCATTATTTTGAATTGATTTTTATCAATCAATTGCATTGATGTCATGGTGCAGTTAAACCCCTTTTGCGGACACCGGTGGGACAATAAAAATTCATCCGTAAAAGAGGAATGACTGTTAATCGGGGGTTTGAAATGCATGCTTTCATTATATGGGGTAAATTATAATTTGGCCGTATAAGAGAGATGACGCATCTGAGGGTAGTCTGTTAAGAGGGGTTTCGTTGTATTTTATCCTGAGCGCGAAGTTGATTTTAATGCTTTTTTTTGAAAATTTACAAAATATTAAGTAGCTAAGATATGTAAAACTTTTTACCGTCATAAGATAGCACATACAATCAAGAACATATGTAAAGAAATTGAAATACCGTAAAACCTCTCTTTTGTGGACACTGGCGGAACAAATAAATTCGTCCGTAAAAGAGGGTTGACCGTTAATCAGGGGTTTGAAATGTATTCTTTTATTATACAGGGAGAAATTATTATTTGGCCGTAAAAAGGGGGGGGGGGTGACCGCATCTGAGGGAGGTATCCGTTAAGAGGGGTTTTACCGTAAACCAATGGTTAAATGCCATTTTCAATGATATTTCTATTAGAGCATAGTGTTAAAGGTATCAAGTTCCCTTAAGTAATATATATAATTTTAGTTTTAAATACCGAGTGCTAATTGTTATTAAACAAAAACCACGTGTTTCATGGTGAAAAACAAAACGAAAATGCTTTTAGCTAACGATGTCCATCATCAAGCAACAAGTCGCAAAATATCGTACGCTGCACGTTTATAGAGTAACCACTCGAAGAAAGGCGATTCGCTCCGAAATGAAGTCTGAATGGGAAAAAAAATGAAAGTTTAGGACGGAGATATGTTTGAGAATATACAGCAGAAAAGACTTACCAGATGGTGAGATTCGGGAGCAAAACGCAGCGAGAATGATGAGGTTGTTGCTAAAGGGCGACCAAATAAGCGACAAGCGTGAGATTGGAGCAGTCTTCAAATACAGTGGCTGGCTGGCTCGGCGCATGTGCATCGTTACATACAATTTATTGATCTGTTGCTTTTTTATCAATCCGGCTTTTGTTGTTGATGATGATGATGTGGCCCACGCTAAGGTTTGTGCTCCCACGTTTCTCCTTTTTTATATTTATGTAGCTCCTCTTATTATTGTTATTTCTGTACCTCAGAACGATACTATCGCATGCCCATTTTCGTCAATTTTGAGATATTACTATATTCTTGTAGTTCCCATTCTATAGTTTAGGGCCATAGTAACTGTACCTCGGAACCATACTATCTATCGTATGTCCATTTGAGTAATTCTACAGTAGGAAGAGAAAACAATATAGTATTATTGTTTTCTCTTCATACTGTAAAATCACTCGACAGTATGGTTCTGAGGTACAGATTTGTTCTCCCAAGGAGTACAGACCTCGGCTAACGAAAATTAATCGCTTCGGAATCACATTCATTACTCGAAATGCGATTCCCCATAGATTTCTATGGACAATAGTTTGATTTTCATCCCCCCCCCCCAAAATTTAAAGGTAAGTTTTTAAAACACCAAGGCACGCTGCAAAAAGACAACTAATTTAAGGCCAAAATGAACAGCTTCAAAATTGGATAAATGGAAATTTACAGGAAGGTGAGATATATTGATGTTTAGTTTTAGTCTACTAGTTTTTTTACAAAACTAGTAGACTAAAGCTGGTGTTGACACAACCCAAGTTCATAGGTGTCCCCATCCATTTGTGATTCGGTCAGCTCATTTCTGTGTATGATATACGCAGATGGAAACGATAAGATTCTAGAATATTCAGACTGTTCAGTTTGATTCTAAAAGAGTCTTGCACTGAAAGAAAGCGGGCTCTGAGAACATAGGCTATTTTTTTTCAATGTTTTTTCTATATTGGCTGAATTTTTCATTTTACATGAAATGGTTCAAAAACTTACCGAAAAAGAAGTGGAGGTACATCTGGAAGAAGATTCTGGGTCGGACACGAGTTATTCGGGCTCGAGTGACAGTAATTCTGATGTGACGATTGACGCTAAAATTCAGCTCACGAAAACAGCTGACTGTTTTCTGTTAGCGCGTGCATCCATGCCTAAAAAATGTTCATTAGTCGAATCCGTATTCGTTAGACAAGGCAGAAAAATCACGAACAACTCTTCGTTAGCCGAAAAATTCGTAAGCCGAGGTATCGCTGTAACTTTTAGGTAAACCTCTGCTAACGAACGCCTCGGCTTACGAATTTTTTGGCTGGGCCAAATTCCTAAAGCCTCTACACACTACTCTCACTAAAAAAAAAAATCCAAATTTCTAAGTGCAATATTCGCTGAGATATTTGAATTCAAAAATCGGAGAAAAATTTGGAAAGAACATCATAAATGAGGGAAAGGAGTGTTGTCCGATAGTCTTTGCTGTTCTTTCATAACTTTTCTCAGATTTTTGAATTCAAATATCTTATCGAATATTGCTCTTAGAAACATGAGATTTTTCTGTTGGCCTCAGGAGATACAGGGCAACAATTTTCTCATTGATAGGGTCCCGGAATACCACTTTGGCCGATAACCGAGGATGGTGAGACGGTACCACAATATGGTACAACTTTGTGCCAAGGTTTCAACATTGTGCCACACACGATTTCCAAACGTCAACGCGTTCTAGCGGTGAATGGTTGCGAAAGTTGAAGTTCGGAAAAATGCTGGTAGGAAAGTATAAGTATGTAGAGGTAATATTGTGTAAGAATGGACCTTCCCAGTTATATCCCGCGTGTTTATTAGAAAATTATTGGTGATTTGCAAGTTTTTGGTGTGTATCAAAAATTGAGTCTCCTTTAGTTAGAGACCATTTAGGGTTTTCTGAAAGAGATCTGGCAAGTGTATATTTATATGTTATCCACTACAAATCGGTGCATTGGGTGTTTCTAAATGTGTGTGTGTGTGTGTGTGTGTGTGTGTTTTTTTTTAATTTTTTTATTTATTTATTTTTTTTTAAACCCGTAGTATCACTTGTTGTCAATAATCACAACTTTGTGCCACCAATTTTGCTCTAATTTTCATAATTCAACTGTCCTTGCGGACTCCAGAGAGAAAGAGAGAACTGCCCTCTCTTTCCTAAATATATATTCCTCGAGTTGCAGGTTGCATCGCTTGTAGTATCGGTCCAGTGTGGGATGTGATGTGCCACAGTAATTCTGATGATTATTGTCACTGAAATTCAGCTCACGGCATCATTGTTTCATGTTACCGAGTGCATCCATATCAATGAAAATGTTCGTTAGCCGAGGTAGAAAAAGTAAGAAAAAATAATTGTCATATCATATTCAACGCAAAAATACAAAATATTTCAACTAATAATTTTGCATTTGCTGCGTATCGATTGCATGTGTACCACTTTTTTGATATCGAGATATTTGTACATAGAGTCATTGTCAACATTTGCTTTTACTATGAATGCTGATTTTGATTTTTTTGCATGAATTGTTAATTTCATAATTCATGATCTTGGGAGATCCTCTACCTTCAAATAATTTTGGATATATGCTTCCACATTGTTTTTTTTTACATTAATGCGTTTGATATAAAAAAATTTTGTCGTATTTTTATCATTTTTTCCCCGCATACTTGCATTTCTTGAATTGTATCGTAGAATAAGCTTATATCATATATGCTCAAACTGTGGCCCTTGGAATTATCTGATGTGGCCCGTGACTTCAAGCCTAATTTTATAAAAATAAACTAAATGGCAAATTTGTAGATCACTAAAGCGACAGCGACACATTTCCAGATCATTTAAGCATGTGAGGATTCGGGGGGGGGGGGGATTGCCCCTCCCTAGAGCCAAAAAACGAAGGAAAAATTTATTTCTCCCGTAATTCCCTTAGGAACATTAACGTGGAGACGTGTCCGGTTGCTCATGTCCAGTAATCCCGTAAAATACGGGACGATTCTACAAACAATAAATCGCAATCGCCTCTCCCAACGCATCACCCTAGATCCGCGCCTGCACTTAAGCGACTCGCGTTGCAGTTCCACATGGCTAAATGGGGTGTTCAGTCATCACCTCCTAGAGATAGAAGGCCTCTGCACTGTTTGCCATAAACGTCATTCAGACTACCTAGCAAGTTTGCCACATTTTGAAACACAGCATCCCATTTCGTTTCTTCTTATTTTGGCGTAGAATCTTCCTGATTGGCTCACAAATACCACATATTGATTGAATGTGGGGCATAGAAATCGCCAATTCTGAACCCGATCATTTCTTTTCCTCACAACAATGATACTGGCACGAGCAGAGAATTTTTTTTTACCTGAATATTCTGAGGGAAAATGGACTGCTTACTGACGTCACAAGCTGAGTGCGGAGGCCTTCTATCTGTAGGAGGTTCTGGTTCAGTACATTTCCAGATCACTTAAGTGGCCCCGCGGTACATTTACAGGTAACTTGAGTTACCCACGGCATATCTACAGATCACTCAAGTGACCTGCGGCACATTTTCAAACCAATGAAGTGGCCCGCACTGTCGTAAAGGTTGAGCTCACTTGTTTCGTATGAAATTCCCAAAAAGGGGAATTTTTCGGCGTGTCCATCGTCACGTGACCTTAAGAATAACTTTTAAAAATCACACCGTGGTTGCATTCGGAGCTCGATTCTTAACGTGATTCTTACGTATGGATGATTGGTCATTAAGAATCAGAAGGTGGTAAAATTCAGGTATCACTGTATTTCATGCTTCCTCTCGTTTCAATGATTCTATTTTGCCACTTCTCGAAAACGGCGGAAAAACAAAATGGAACGAAACCCAAATCGAATTGAAAAAAAAATTACATCTTAGTCTGTCTTTTACGTACAGTGATACCTCGGCTAACGAACGCCTCGGCTTGCAAACATTTATTTTTTAAATGGATGCAAGCAATAACGTAAAACAGCCGTGTCGTGAATTGAATTTGAGCGTCAACCGTCTCTCTCAGAATTACTGTTATTCTAGCCCGAATAACTCATGTCCAATTCGAAATCTTCCAAATGTACCTCCACTTCTATATATTTCTAAACTCTTCATGAATAATAATATTCATAATATATATTCATTCTTTCAACTATTTCATGTAAAATGAAAAATTCAGCTACTAGAAAATGAATTGAAAAAAAGGAGCCTATGTTATATCACAGCACGCTTTCTTTCAGTGCAAGACTTAGCATCAAATTGAATAGTCTGTACACATTCTAGGAGCTTATCTTTTTCTGCATGTCGCAGACACAGAAATGAGCTAACGAAATCAAACGGACGGGAAACACCCTACGAACATCAATGTCAACACCAGCTTTAGTGGATTACAGCTGGTGTAGGTTGTGTAAATTGGTATAAAATAAAATCTTTAGTTGTACCTCTCATGATCTTGTAGATTCTTCTTTATCCAATTTTCAAGTTTATTTTAGTCTTCGGTCAGCTTTTTGTTTTTAGCTTTCCCCTTGGTGTTTAAAAAAACTTATCTTTAATGGGAAGAACCCCTGAAACGAATCAAACAATTTTCCATAGAAACCTGAAAAACGTGATGGGAAATCTTTTTTCTAAAAATCACGTTAGCCGAAACGTGATGGGAAAACACGTTTCGGCTAACGTGTTTCTTAAAGTGGACGAGGTGACCTATCATTGTTTACTGATAAAAGAAGACTGTTGAAGAAAGCGATAAGGGATAGTAAAAAGCAAGTTGAATCTAGGTTGGCAGATAACATTGGCTCTGACCCAAAATCATTTTTTCGATACGTCAATAATGGATGTAAGGGGACAGTTGGCCCCCTCTCGATAGGAGGCTCAAAAGTAGAGAGCAATGTAGGCATGTGTAGTGCTTTCAATGACTTTTTCGCGTCGGTTTTTAATGGAGATAATGATATTCGATATACGGGTGTTGCATGGGGTAATAAAACGCTCAACGATATTCAAGTGGAAGACGTGGAGGTCCTAAATCTTCTAAGAAATGTATGTGCAAGCAAAGCACCAGGACCAGATGATATCTATCCCAGGGTTCTCAGGGAAGGTGCTAATGAATTGTTGGGGCCAGTCGCACAGATATACAGGAGTAGTGTTGCTGAGGGTATCGTCCCGAGAGATTGGAAACTGGCTAACGTTGTTCCGATATTTAAGAAGGGTAGTAGAGAAGTGGTGTCTAATTATCGTCCAGTGAGTTTGACGAGCTCCCTCTCGAAAATTTTGGAAATTATCATCAAAAGGCAGTTTGTGAAGTGGATAGACGAGAATAATGTATTGTCGGATAATCAGCATGGGTTCAGGAAGGGGAAGTCATGTGTAACTAACCTCCTTTGCTTCTATGATTACGTGACTAAGGCTTTGGGTAAGAGCAAAAATGTCGACGTTGTTTACCTTGATTTCCAGAAGGCATTCGATCGGGTCCAACATGGCAAACTCTTGAAGCGTTTACACGAGATTGGAATAGGGGGCAACTTGCTGAATTGGATAGAATCGTGGTTAAGAGATAGGTCGCAACGAGTTATGGTGAACGGGGAATTCTCTGGTTGGACAGACGTCACAAGTGGAGTTCCTCAGGGAAGTGTCCTTGGCCCCATACTTTTTTCACTTTTTATCGACAAACTCGATCAGGGTATCGATGGAATTACTAGCAAATTCGCAGATGATGTGAAGCTAATGGGGGTAATCGGGAATCAAAGCGATAGGGAGTTGCTCCAGACCAACTTAAACAAGATTGCAGCATGGGCAAATGAATGGAGCATGACGTTTAGCGTAGATAAGTGCATGGTCGCTCATTTTGGTTCGAACAACCCACGGTTCTCTTACGAGTTGAATGGTGTCACTATCCCGGATGCAACTAGAGTCACCGATTTGGGAATTCTCATTGACGAGCGACTTAAGTTTTCTGAACATTGTTCAGCGGTTGTCAAAAAATCGAATAGAATGCTTGGTCTCATTTTCAAAAAGGTCTCTTCGCGTTCTCCTAAAGTCATTCTTCCGCTTTTTCGAGGCTTAGTTCGTCCTGGACTGGAGTATGCTGTAAGGTTTTGGAGACCATACCTACAGAGGGACATAGACTTGGTTGAAGGGGTGCAGAGAAGAGCTACGCGTGTCCTTATTGGCACACAGGGCTTGAGTTATGAAGAAAGACTTCATTTTTTGAATATGTTTACATTGGATGAACGCAGGTGTCGAGGAGATATGATCGAAGTGTTCAAAATTTTCAATGGGATGGATAGGATGGACCATGAACTTTTAGTACACCGCCAATCGACTGCTTTTACAAGGGGACACCAGTATCGATTGGTGAGGGACAATGCAAGGTTATGGTGTCGCAGGGAATTTTTCTCCAATAGGGTTGTTAATAAATGGAATAGCTTACCCCCGGAGGTAGTAAATTGTAACACAATTGACACGTTTAAAAAGAAATACGATAAACATGTTGGGGTAAATCGAGAAGCTATCCATTCTTAGAATAAGACAACCATAAGTATTCTTTATGGGCATTGTATAATATTTTATCATGTGTATATATTGTTTGTAATTTGTGTTAATTGCATTTTTAATTGGGTTGCTGTATTTTTGAAACATATGACAACCATATTTTTATGGGCATCTTTTTTATCAGCCACCTCGTTGGGCATTTTGCCTGTTGTGGCGTTGTATTTGTATTTGTATTTGTATAAACGAATCATCTTCGATAGCCAAGGTATCACTGTATAAGATAGATTGTTCTATCGATCAAACAACATCGATGACATATCTCGTGGTAACCTCGACGATAAACGAGAATATTAATGCGAATAATCATTGGAACGACGAATCTATTTCATCGAAGAAATGATCGATCGAGATGTCATTTTCGACGAAGATGCCCTCGACCATTCTTACACGCGTGAATGAGCGTAGATGCAGAGCCGCCCTTAGTGGGTGTGCAACAGGTTGCGGTCGCACTGGGCCCCGCTTTTCGAGGGGCACCGCACTCACAGTAATAGAAGTGAAAAGTATATATACATCGATTAAATTTTTTTAGTAAGTAAAACAAGGTGCCAAGGCTTTAAACTAAGAAAATATACAAATTTTTATACCATACATTATTACGGAAACTTGTTTCTCTCGCGGAAGGGACTCTGTCGCTCAGGATCAATTATTATTCTTGTTTCGCGTTGTAGGACAAAGGCCCATAGCCCCGAATCGAACGGGGGGGGGGGGGCAACTTATTAAATGCTTTCATTAATTCTTCAAATCAAATTTATTCATTTACAACATACAGAGATTTAGATTAGTTTGAAAAGAAAACAAACCATATTTATCATCCAGAGGCTGTGATGCCTGTACGGATGAATGAAAATTTACATGATAATTTTTTTTATTTATTTTATTATTCAATTCAAAACAGCACACATAAATACATGAATACAAATATACAAAATAAAATAAAGCCAACAGAACAAAAGACAAAACATACACTATGCAGCTCTTAGGGACCCATTTGGTCCGTCCTAGAGCTTAATAAATACTATATATAATAAACGGAAAGTTCGATTTATATTTATTTCATTTTATTCATTTATTATTATTTTTATTTTTTTTAATTATAGATATTTCAAATTTTTCCTTGGTTACCTATTTATATTTTCAATAAACCTTTCAAAATTCGTTATAGAGTTTGAAAATGTGAAAATTTCTTTCTTGAGATGTTTATTTATTCTAAGGTCTGATAATTTTTTTCCGAATTTGTAACAAATAGTTGGTCCTAGGTAATTTATACTTTTTTGAACAAGGTATTTATTTGTTTTTGGAGTTAAATACAAGAAGTTGTATCTATTTGAGGTTCTATCGTTATTAGTTTTAAGAAATAAATTATGGTTTTTAGTCATAAAAATTATCATTTTATTCACATAAATTTGCCTTAGATCAAGTATTAAAATTTCTAATTTCAGTAGATCTGTATTAATAAATGACATTACCTTACGTTTTATGCGATTATAGATGTTATTTAAGTTCTTAATATTATCGTGATAGGCACCTTCCCACACTGTAATAGCATAAGTTACTCTTGATTGGATCCAAGCATAGAAAATTGTTTTAAGGAGTTCCGGACTTACAGTGTTTCTTAATCTATATAAAGCTGCAATTTGTTCTCTTACCGTATTACAGACATTGTTAGAATGACTATTCCATTTTAGATCGTCTTGTATAACTACTATAACTATATTCTCTTACTCTTTCTATGTGACCGCAAGAACAGATTTGGGAGGGGTATTTACAAACGTGCAATCTTAGTGATATTGGAGTTTCTGGTTTAATATCTCTAATTTTTAGACAGATGAATTTTGTTTTTTCTACGTTTGGAAGTAATTTATTTTTTGTTAGCCATGTCTGTCTAAGGTCATCTTCAACTTCAGTTATCAAATGAGAAATATTTTTACCTTCAAAATATAATACGGTGTCATCCGCGAAAGACACTATTCTACCATGCAAATTTAGAAGGCATAATTCATTTATATATATCAGAAAAAGTGTGGGGCCAAGAGTACTGTTCCCTGAGGTATTCCTTTTTTTATTTCAAGGTAATCACTTTTTTCATTTCTATATAGACTGCCTGTATTCGTCCAGAACCACCGCAATGAATTAATTAATGAATAAAATATATGAAACATACGACATGAACAGAAACATTAAAAAAAGAGAGACAGATATACAACATAAAAGAGACAGAATTATCACTGCCAAATAAAAAAAATAAGTAAAGATAAAAAAAAATCAAGAACGAAAAAACATACGCAACACAAAAAGGACAAAGTTCTTAATGCATGGCGAGAAATTTAAAATAAAACAAAACATTATAGATAAAAAATATATGAAAAAAATGAAACTCGCACATACATAGACAAACACAAACAAGAACAATTTTTTTTAATTGAAAAAATACATATAATTAAAGTGGCAAAGCTAAATTAAAGAAATTTTATTGCTCCTCCTAAAGGTCAAAATAAGAGTCTACATCGTCTATTGAAATTAATAATTTGGATAATGATTTTTTAAATGCCGCGTGTGTGGGTATATTTTGTATTTCTAGTGCTAGTGAATTATATAATTTTGGAGCTAAATAATAAAAATGTTTACGAAATATTCCTTTCCTAAAAGTAGGAATACGGTAAATCATATGGGGTCTTCGCTCGGAAACATTATCTTTTAAACTGCGTAAGCCTTTATTACGGTTTAAGAACAGAATAATACGAAAAAGATCATTATGGCGTAAAGGAAGTAGATTAAGATTTCTAAAAATTGTGCAAGAATGAGGCGGAACCCGATTCAAAATTTTGAAAACTCTTTTTTTGTATTGAAAATAAAGGCAATAAATTAGTTTTATAATCACCTGGAATCATTCTGGAATCATTTATTGCATCAATACTGAATTTTCATATATATATATATATGAAAATTTTATATATATATATGAAAATTTTATATATATATATGAAAATTTTATATATATATATGAAAATTATATATATATATATATATGAAATTTAATTAATTATTTATATATCTATATATATATTTAATTGATTTTCTGTATGTCTGTGTATGTCCGCTATACAAATCTACAATTTTAAATCGATCGTCACCAAATTTTGCATATATACCAAATGGGACCCGACTTGCACGATAGGCTACTTTAAAATTTCGTCAGAGTAGGGCAAATGTCTCAAATGCGCAAAAAACTGTCGGGCAACAATGGTTTTTGAGCCTCAACAATCATTTTCCGAACGTTTACTTTGGTTACCGTGGTTCTCTAGCAATGCGTTTCATACGTGTATATGCCTTTACAATGGTTTGTCACTTTTCTAATGCTGCCAGTATATGTGTACGTATAATAGTTTATGCCTTATAATGGTTTGCCACATTTTCAATACTCTCAGTAATGGGGCTTTTTGAATAGAAGTCATAATCACATCATCAGCACCGCTTTGAGGGTCAGGAAAAGGGTGATCCTCATAGAAATCAGTGTTAAAATTGCCGATTTTAACTGTAGAAATGCGGAAATTTGGTGGGGTTTTCTGTCACATCAATAATTTTAAAAATTAGCCGGACCTACTTTGAGTTGGAGATCCATGCAATAACATTGATTTCAACTTTTTATTTATATCTTCTCAAGCACGAAAATTAATGTCTCCGTATTGTCTTTTGATATTCAACTGCATAAATTCATGTGGGTTAGGATAATTTTTAATTAAATATGGGCCTATAAAGTACATCGAAAAAATTCCACAGCTTTAATTAAGCATTTTTGAAAGCTGAAATAGGCAGATAGACAACTTGAAGTTCAGGGGGAGGGGATTGAATCACCTAGCCCCCCCCCCTTAAAAAAGGGGAAAAAATATATTCATTTCTACGTTTCTTTAAATCTAGATTTGTTTATTTCATGAAGCCGCCATATTGGTTAACTTAGACACGGTTTGCATGTCCCTCAAAGAAAGAGGGAGATATCACGTGATCAAAAAAGCCTCATTAAAGAAAACCCGGGCAGCGCCGGGTATTATAGCTAGTATATATATATATATAGAGCTGATGTTTTTTGTTAATGTGTGTGTGTGTGTTAAAACGCAACTGGCCCCGCAATAATTTCCACACCGGGCCCCGCCTCGTGGATGGTAAGGGTGGCCCTGCGTAGACGTGCAAAAACTTATTATAGCATGATTAATAATTGAAATAAACTTAACGTTGAAGTTAACGGTAGCCGATCGTTTCAACAACTGAAGCCGTAAAAAAATATTTGACAATCAGTCAATATGAATCTTTATCGAAGTAATACGAGTATAACTTTTTGGATGGCATCGGAACTCGTGGTTTTTGATAGCAGTAACCGATTGATAACTATGAGATACTTACCCTGGCAAGTCGAATATGATTCCCCATTCGGGGGTTCTTCGGAGAGAGCATTTATTTTCTCAAAAGAAAAAAAAAATTACATCATACCCCAGGAAGTAACATTAATGTCTCACGAGCAGCAATTTGGTGCCCCTGGGACTTTTTTTTTGCAAAAACTATTTTACATTCTTATAATAAATTAAAACATACTTAAGGCATTTATATGCATGCACATACATGTATATAACAGAGTGATTACTTAATTCCCCCTTGGCCGCATTTTACTGGCGAACCGTTGATCTTAGAGCCATACTTCCAATCAGAAAAAGTATCCAAATAACGTGGAGAACTCAGATACCTCATTCATGTTGAATTCAAATAAAAAAATATAAAAACTTTTTACGTTGTTTCCGTGTGCCTAGAATTTCACTTACCATATGTGCCTTGTCTTTCTAGAGGGCAACAAAGAAAATTCCACGTTACTAAGTTGAAGTCCATTCGCTGAGATATTTGAATTTAAAAAAAGGAGGAAAAACTGGGAAAGAACAGCAAAAACTAACAAGCAACGCTTTTTCCCTTATTTATGTTGTTTTCCGCTCAATCGCTTAAACCGCGGAAGTTGCAAAGAATGAGGTGAACCCGTGCGATTGTAGCTGGTGGTGGTGGTGGTTATAGAACACCGCCGCGGGAGCGTCTGTCTCCATGATCAGCTGGCATCATGGAGCTATCACGTGAGGATCTATCGTGTTTTGCTGACACCAGATAATATTTCTAATAAAATTCATGAAAGAACGTCCATGAAAGGAACAGGACTCGCCTTGAAGTAAGTGAATATCATACTTTGTTAACTCAACTCAAAGCTCACCGCCTGTGCCGTCTTAACGCGTGGGTCTACCTGGACGTGGCCCGAGGGCCTCACAAAAATGAGATCTGATTGAAATTTTCAAGTGTAAGCATGTAAACTTGCCTGGTAGGGCCTTGAATTTTATAGAAAGCCTAATTTTCATCAACATAAAATTCTTCCCGAAGAACATCTTCAACAGCAAACTTTTTCCATGCATTGCCAACAACGTTGCGGTTGGCATAGTTCTTCAACCTTTTGTTCCAAATGAGACTTTTCATAAATACTTTTGAGATTATATAAAATGTCTTTTACCCTCTTCGCTTGGTTTTTATAAAAACAATGGTAATTAGAACAACGTCCGCAGTCAGAAGATAATAGTGGTTTGAGCCGATTAAAGCAGGAAAGCAGTTGCAGTATGACCTCCGCAATATATAAGTTTCACTACTTTTTCCCCCGCTCACTCGCCGCGATACAGCGGGAAGCGGTGTACTGTGGACGTACCTTAAAAGTCGAAGCACACTACACTGACGTGACATGATTTCACTTCACGTCAGTGTAGTGTGTTTCAACCTATATTCATATTCGCGGAACTTATAGAGCGCATTAGTGGTGACATCACGACCGGCAGCACTGATTCGAAACAAACATGACCTGCGCGAGATTATAAAGGGAAACGCCATAGGACGTAGGTGAGTCTCCGTTTAAATTATTTGTCTAAAAAAATATGATCAAATACGACTTGTGAGCTCTTGAAATGAAAACTCCAAACTCTTGTGAATATGCAATGTTAAAAATATACTAATAGTTCGTCTCTAATTATCTCTCTCTCTCTATGAAAGCTTCTTATTTCTCGCATGGTATCCGTTCACGTGCGTTTGGCCTAAGGGTGCGATTATAGTGCACGTGTGTTTCCAGAATCGGAAACACGCGTGCACTATAATCGCTCCCTTAATCAGGGATCTTCAACCTTTCAGACATTACAGGCCAAACTGAACTTTCCACGAAGCCTGTGGGCCACCAAGTCAAACCATGGTATTCTCGGTTATAAAACCGGGTTCTCTAAATTATTGAACACTTCTGAATATATTTCTTTCATTAAATTTGAATTTTTATTTATTTTCAAATAGCTTCCTTTTATTAATTAATTATCTCTTTTTTTTGATCAATTACTTCTTTTATTAAATCTGAATTTTGTCTCGGTAATTCTGAAATTATTTTTCCCATTAATTTTAAATTTTCATCACTTACAAAATTTTCTTTCATAAACTCTTATTTTTTTCATAAATTATTAGTTTAAACAATTCTGAAATTACTAATTGTCAATTCCAAAATTATTCTCAACAATACTGATTTCTATCAGTAGTTCGGCCAAAGTCCTACCAAAATCTCTTCAAAATCCCAAATGTTACACAAGTATGAAGAAAAATCCACTGTCCTGCAGTCTGGGTTGATGCACATAAATTATGCGCAACATCTGTACCAATGTAAGGTTCTATAATACACAATGTGCATCAACAAATAAATTTATACTTTAATGGTCTTTAAAACATGTGTATCATGAATGAAAGAAGTAAACTAAAACTTAACTTTTAACCCGATACTTTTAATTACTGCTTCTTCGCGGTTGCATCATTTGGAGATTTGTATAAACTGCAATCACATCTCTGTCATTGTAGTGTTTATAATCAGGCACAAAACTCACCATAATTTTTTATAGGGGAAAAAAGACCTGAAAATAGTTTGTTCGATTCAATCCTGAAATCAATGATTGGTGGATTCAAGTGATTCATGGATTCAATTCAGGAATCAAACGCATGGCTACTGATATAAATGCGAGTAAACAGATAGCATGCGAGAAATAAAAAGCTTTTATAGCTAATAAGAGACGAACTGTTATTATATTTTTAACATAGCATGTTCATAAGAGTTTGAAGTTTTCATAAGAGCTCGCAAGTCTTATTTGATCTATTTTTTTAGAAGAATAATTTAAACAGAGACTCATCTAAGCCCTATTTCGTTTTCCTTTTTAATCATCACGTAGCTCCTGTTAGTTTGGAATCAAAGCTATCGGTCGTGACATCACACTAATGCGCCCTATAGCTTCGGCTAATTTCACTTTTAGTCAAAATTGCGAATTGGACGGTCATATTCCCAAAGCAGTAGGGAATGTGCTTGTATATTTTGAAATTCTTTTATTTCGACTTTTTTCACGTATTTTTCGTTAATCTGCCATATAACGAAGTTTCTAGACTAAGAAATTTTTCCGTATCATATACAAAAATGACAAGAATATGATTTTGTAAACTTATTAGCTCAAATATAGCTGCTGGGAATGGAGAGATTAGTTGGTTACAATGAAGCTGTGTTCGAAAATATTCGCTGTATAACCTAAAGGAAAGAATCTCCTACAGTTAGAAAAACAATGCACCGTTGCACAAATAAACAAACAGGAAACGGTTTATTTTAATCCTTGGAATTCCGTTAATTCATTAAATTTTTATCACTCTACATTTTTATATATGCAGCATCAGAAAGTGTAAATAAACAAAGGCGTTGTTTTAGATAACGGTATCTCACTCCGGTAAAAACTAAAATTTTCTCATTCTTTTGAAGTTTTGTTTTGTTAAAACAAACTTGCGTCGTTTTTATTGAAATGAAAGGAATATGAATTTTAATTAAACAAAAATTGCTGTGTTCGAATGTTTTACTTAAAATTTCAATTTATCCCTACGCGCAATTGAATATATATATATATCTCAATCTATATATATCGCCGAAAGTTGCCCTTGCGGGTGATTCTGTGGGTGGGAACAAATCAGGTAGGAGCGAATATTAGTGAGTCTCTGTCAGAATACCGGGATTTACTATTATCCGCTAGGGAGGGGGGTTCAGATGTGGCAGTGATTCCAGTGCTGCCAAGGGGTAGTAGGGGATATAGGAGTAGGATCCACCAATTCAATATAGGCCTGAAGGACATTTGCTCCTCACTTGGGGTCACGTTCTTGGAGCTTCCCGCATTTACCGATAGGTGGCTTCGTTCGGATGGGATCCATCTAAATAAGAGAGGGGTCTGGGAGGTTTACGATAGTCTTAGGTCAGGTTTTTTACTCCCAGACCACGTAGTCGGGAATGCGGGTTAGTTAATGATAATCACAACAGTACTGACGGAAAATTACCCACCTCTGACTTGGATGGCTTCTCGATTGACACTAAATCACCGGGCAAATTAAAATGTGTGTTAATAAATGCCAGGAGCTTGGGTAATAAGAAAGATTTTTTAGAAACTATGATAGTTGTGGAGGGCTTGGATCTTATAGCCATTACAGAATCTTGGGCTAACGATGGGGATGAATCTTTCTTACACATCTCAGGATACGATACTTTTTTGAGAAATAGATCTGATAGGAAAGGGGGTGGAGTGTTGATATACGTGAAATCATGTTCGAAGGCTAGAGAGTGTAACGTGCAGAGAAGTGATATTGAAACCATATGGGTTGAACTTGAGAGCAAAAGACGTCATAAGCTTATTGTTGGGGTTTGTTACAATCCACTGAATAGGGATCAAAACTACATTGCCAAAATGCATGATGAAATTTCCTACATGTGTAAGCGAAAGAGGGTTCTCATACTAGGGGGTTTCAATTACCCGGGTATTGATTGGGAGAACCTTTCATCTGGAAATCAGTATGAAAGAGACTTTCTTAAGTTGGTGCTCGAAAATTTTTTGTATCAGCATGTATCAGAAGCCACTAGGGGTACTGCTATTTTGGATTTAGTTCTTACTAGTTCTGAGGATCTAGTTGAACATGTTTCGGTGGGGGAAGAGTTTTCTTCCAGTGATCATCGTATCGTCAGATTTCACTGTAACTTTTCCTCGGGTAAGGTTGATAACAAAAGACTGGTTCCTTGTTTTCGGAGAACTAAATTTGATGTTTTGAGAAGAAGGTTAGCGGAAGTTTTCAAAGACCGGTTGGAATCAGTAGTGGTGGTAAGTCAATGGGAAGAATTTAGTACGAAGCTGTCCTCTGTTTTGCACGACGTCATACCCTTTGTTCGAAAAAAGCGTGTTTGTACATCACACCCTCTATGGTTCACGGATAGCGTGCGGAACCTTTATCTTGAAAAGAAAAGAGCATTCAGAGAGTATAAAAGTGGACGTGGTGACCTATCATTGTTTACTGATAAAAGAAGACTGTTGAAGAAAGCGATAAGGGATAGTAAAAAGGAAGTTGAATCTAGGTTGGCAGATAACATTGGCTCTGACCCAAAATCATTTTTTCGATACGTCAATAATGGATGCAAGGGGACAGTTGGCCCCCTCTCGATAGGAGGCTCTAAGGTAGAGAGCAATGTAGGCATGTGTAGTGCTTTCAATGACTTTTTCGCGTCGGTTTTTAATGGAGATAAAGATATTCGATATACGGGTGTTGCATGGGGTAATAAAACCCTCAACGATATTCAAGTAGAAGACGTGGAGGTCCTAAATCTTCTAAGAAATGTATGTGCAAGCAAAGCACCAGGACCTGATGATATCTATCCCAGGGTTCTCAGGGAAGGTGCTAATGAATTGTTGGGGCCAGTCGCACAGATATTCAGGAGTAGTGTTGCTGAGGGTATCGTCCCGAGAGATTGGAAACTGGCTAACATTGTTCCGATATTTAAGAAGGGTAGTAGAGAGGTGGTGTCTAATTATCGTCCAGTGAGTTTGACGAGCTCCCTCTCGAAAATTTTGGAAATTATCATCAAAAGGCAGTTTGTGAAGTGGATAGACGAGAATAATGTATTGTCGGATAATCAGCATGGGTTCAGGAAGGGGAAGTCATGTGTAACTAACCTCCTTTGCTTCTATGATTACGTGACTAAGGCTTTGGGTAAGAGCAAAAATGTCGACGTTGTTTACCTTGATTTCCAGAAGGCATTCGATCGGGTCCAACATGGCAAACTCTTGAAGCGTTTACACGAGATTGGAATAGGGGGCAACTTGCTGAATTGGATAGAATCGTGGTTAAGAGATAGGTCGCAACGAGTTATGGTGAACGGGGAATTCTCTGGTTGGACAGACGTCACAAGTGGAGTTCCTCAGGGAAGTGTCCTTGGCCCCATACTTTTTTCACTTTTTATCGACAAACTCGATCAGGGTATCGATGGAATTACTAGCAAATTCGCAGATGATGTGAAGCTAATGGGGGTAATCGGTAATGAAAGCGATAGGGAGTTGCTCCAGACCAACTTAAACAAGATTGCAGCATGGGCAAATGAATGGGGCATGACGTTTAGCGTAGATAAGTGCATGGTCGCTCATTTTGGTTCGAACAACCCACGGTTCTCTTACGAGTTGAATGGTGTCACTATCCCGGATGCAACTAGAGTCACCGATTTGGGAATTCTCATTGACGAGCGACTTAAGTTTTCTGAACATTGTTCAGCGGTTGTCAAAAAAGCGAATAGAATGCTTGGTCTTATTTTCAAAAAGGTCTCTTCGCGTTCTCCTAAAGTCATTCTTCCGCTTTTTCGAGGCTTAGTTCGTCCTGGACTGGAGTATGCTGTAAGATTTTGGAGACCATACCTACAGAGGGACATAGACTTGATTGAAGGGGTGCAGAGAAGAGCTACGCGTGTCCTTATTGGCACACAGGCCTTGAGTTATGAAGAGAGACTTCATTTTTTGAATATGTTTACATTGGATGAACGCAGGAGTCGAGGAGATATGATCAAAGTGTTCAAAATTTTCAATGGGATGGATAGGATGGACCATGAACTTTTAGTACACCGCCAATCAACTGCTTTTACAAGGGGACACCAGTATCGATTGGTGAGGGACAATGCAAGGTTATGGTGTCGCAGGGAATTTTTCTCTAATAGGGTTGTTAATAAATGGAATAGCTTACCCCCGGAGGTAGTAAATTGTAACACAATTGACACGTTTAAAAAGAAATACGATAAACATGTTGGGGTAAATCGAGAAGCTATCCATTCTTAGAATAAGACAACCATAAGTATTCTTTATGGGCATTGTATAATATTTTATCATGTGTATATATTGTTTATAATTTGTGTTAATTGCATTTTTAATTGGGTTGCTGTATTTTTGAAACATATGACATCCATATTTTTATGGGCATCTTTTTATCAGCCACCTCGTTGGGCATTTTGCCTGTTGTGTCGTTGTATTTGTATTTGTATATATATATATAATGACATGTCCTGATTCACTGACTGATTCATCATCACCGAGCCGAAAACACTGAAGTTATGAATATGAAATTTGGTCAGTAGTTTCATTTCACAAAGTAAAGACCCACTAAGAAAGGGTTTTTCGAAATTCGACCGCTGAGGAAGTCATGGGGGTTCAAAGGTTGCATAGAGAAATCACGCCAAGCCGAAACCACTGGAGCGATATTTATGAAATTTGGTCAGTTTTATTCCATGACGTAAAGACTCACTAAGCAGGGGTTTTCCAAAATTCAGGGGTCATGCGGTTCAAAGGTTATACAGAGAAATCATGCCGAGGCGAAACCGCTCGAGCTCTCTATATTTATGAAATTTTGTCAGTAGTTTCATTTCATGACGTAAAAACTCACTGCGAGGGGTTTTTCGAAATGCGGCCCCTGAAGTGACCTTGAGGGGGCTCAAAGGTTATATGGGACAATCATCGCTGAGTCAAAATCGCCGGAGCTATAAATATGAAATTCGGTCAGTATTATATTTTAAACTGAAGAGCCAAAAAAACTGGTAAAGGCATGCGTACGCAAATAAAGAGATATGGAACCAATCAGAGTACGGCGCTGCGGTCGGCAACGGCGCTATATAACACAACAACTGTCTGGCATAGTTGTTAGATCGGTTACTGCTGCTACAATGGCAGATTATTGAGATTTAAGTGAGTTTGAACGTGGTGTTATAGTCGGCGCACGAGAGATGGAACATAGCATCTCCGAGGTAGCGATGAAATTTGGATTTTCACGTACGACCATTTCACGAGTGTACCGTGAATATCGAGAATCCGGTAGAAAATTAAATCTACGACATCGCTGCGACCGGAAAAAGATCATGCAAGAACGGGACCAACGACGACTGACGAGAATCATTAAACGTGACGGACGTGCAACCCTTCCGCAAATTTCAATGCTGGGCCATCAACAAGTGTCAGCGTGCGAACCATTCAACGAAACATCATCGATATGGGCTTTCGGGGCCGAAGGCCCACTCGTGTACCCTTGATGACTGCACGACACAAAGTTTTACGCCTCGCCTGGGCCCGACAACACCGACATTGGACTGTTGAGGACTGGAAACACGTTGCCTGGTCTGACGAGTCTCGGTTCCAATTGCTTCGAGCTGATGGACGTGTATGGAGACAAGCTCATGAATCCATGGACCCTACATGTCAACAGGGGACTGTTCAAGCTGGTGGAGGCTCTGTGATGGTATGGGGCGTGTGCAGTTGGCGTGATATGGGACCCCTGATACGTCTAGATGTGACTCTGGCAGGTACGTAAGCATCCTGTATGATCACCTGCACCCACCAAAATCCCCAGACATGAACATTATTGAACATCAAGGAAACAGTTATTTTCCGGACATTATGCTGAGGTGAGCTCGGAAAGAAAAGTCATCACGTCTCCGCCGGGACTCGAACCCAGGCCTCTTGCATACCGGGCAAGCATGCTACCATCTACACCACTGGAGACACATGAATCTGCCTTCCTAATAGTGGTGTAGATGGTAGCATGCTTGCCCGGTATGCAAGAGGCCTGGGTTCGAGTCCCGGCGGAGACGTGATGACTTTTCTTTCCGAGCTCACCTCAGCATAATGTCCGGAAAATAACTGTTTCCTTGATATCTCTGGCTGAGAAAGAAGCCATCTATATCTCTCTAAACCGTCCCACCCGGGGGCCATTTCCTGAAGTTAAGAGAGGCTACTAATGCCTCTACTTCAGCGCCTCACGACACAGTGCGTGAAATTAGGAAGGCAGATTCATGTGTCTCCAGTGGTGTAGATGGTAGCATGCTTGCCCGGTATGCAAGAGGCCTGGGTTCGAGTCCCGGCGGAGACGTGATGACTTTTCTTTCCGAGCTCACCTCAGCATAATGTCCGGAAAATAACTGTTTCCTTGATATCTCTGGCTGAGAAAGAAGCCATCTATATTATTGAACATATCTGGGATGCCTTGCAACGTGCTGTTCAGAAGAGATCTCCACCCCCTCTTACTCCTACGGATTTATGGACAGCCCTGCAGGGTTCATGGTGTCAATTACCTCCAGCACTACTTCAGACATTAGTCGAGTCCATGTCACGTCGTGTTGCGGCACTTCTGCGTGCTCGCGGGGGCCCTACACGATATTAGGCAGGTGTAACAGTTTTTTTTGGCTCTTCAGTTTATGATATAGAGACTCGCCAAGACGGGATTTCTGGAATTGCAATACCCAAGGGGTCATGAGGGATTCAAATTTTATTGGAAGGAATCATCGCCAAGCAATTTTCAGATTACCAAATCCACGCGAGCGAAGCCGCGGGTAACAGCTAGTACAGTATATATAAAATAACATGTCCTGACTGATTGACTGATCCATCATCGCTGAGCCGAAACCGCTGAAGCTATAAATATGAAATTTTAGCAGTAGTTTCACTTAATGATGTAAAGACTCACTAACAAGGGGTTTTTTTTTTTCAAAATTCGACCCCTAAGAGGTCGAAAGGGGTCATAAGGGAGTTCAAAGGTTATCATGCCTAGCCAAAACCATTAACACTATAAATATGAAATTTTATCAGTTCTTTCTAGATTTAATATCTCACTAAGAAGGGGGTTGTTTTCAACCTCTAAGGCTTTGAAGCTATAAATATGGAATTTGATTAACAGTTTTATTGCATGATTCCACATGGTGTAAAAAATACCTGATGAGAAATTTTTCGAAATTCGACCCCTAAAGTGGTCATGAGGGGAGTTCAAAGGTTATATGGGGCAATCATAGGCTGAGCCGAAATCACTGAAGCTATAAATATGAAATTTAGTCAGTAATTTTATTTTACAAATACAAATACAACGCCACAACAGGCAAATTGCCCAACGAGGTGGCTGCATCATGGAACCCCGAGCCATTTTTTGGAGACCCTACCTACTACTGCTACACCCCAAATGCACCCCCCCCCCCACGGAACCCCCCAACGAATCGGTACATGCGGGAATGTGCGTGTACGTGTAGTGCAACCTGACGTAAAGTTTGTTTCTGTGTAATGTTTGTTATGTGTAGTGCTGCCATCTGCCACCAGTTGTTTTTCTAACTATGAGTGAAGTGTTATGATTGAATGATTTATCGTTGTAGGACTGTTGCTCTCTGTGGCGAGACTTTTTAACGGGGAGATCGGCTCGCATTTGCGCCTTGAAGTTGGGAACCACAGAAAACCAACTTCAGCCGACCACCACTGTGGGGTTCGAACCCGGATCCTCGCATCGCGAGTCCGTCACTATAACCACTCGACCACCACAGCGGCAATGTAGAGACTCACTAAGAAGGGATTTTTGCAAAATTCAACCTCTAAAGGGGTCATAAAGGGTGGAGGGGTTCAAAGATTCTATGGGACAATCATTGCTGAACTGAAACCGCTGAAGCTATAAATATGAAATTTGGTCAGTATTATATTTTATAATATTGGGACTCACTAAAACGAGATTTTTGAAAATTCAACACCAAGAAGGGTCATGAGGGGCTCAAGTGTTATATGGGGAAAATCATCGCTGAGCATTTTTCAGACTACTAAATCCACGCGAGCGAAACCGCGTGTAACAGCTAGTGTTTCATACACACACACACACGCATACATGTATATTTAATTATGCACTTTCTTTTTCCTCTTTACGAATGTAATGAGGACTGAATATTATCTATATCATTGGTCTGTTGTCAATCCTCTGTATGCCCTGGACGCAGGGCCGGTCTTAGGCTTAGTGGCTCCCTGTGCAAAAACAGTAGTCAGCGTCCCCCTTCCCCCAGGCGAAAATCCAGAGTGATGTGTCAGTAAATTTTTGCTAGTCATTACTGTCCCGTAAAATACGGGACAGTAATGACTAGAGGTAGATTCATTCTACCATATTATCAGACTCTTGATGTGGTGATCGTCCCACAGAGTAAGAATAATATAGAGCGCGCGCGAGGGGTTACAATGTGAAGCAAAGATCCGGAGTCACGTGACTCCGGTCAAAAGGCTGGTCAGGGAATCTCGCTTCCAATGCTTTCCTTATGGCTATTCGTATAACGATCTACACGCGCTGTGTTATTTTTGATTAGAATGGCCAACACTTGCGCAGCTTTCGGATGTTCTGAACGGTTTAGGAAAGGGGAACCAGTATCCTTTCACAAGGGAATACTTTTTTGCTTATTCCCCTTCTTATAAATTAAAAATTGGAATATTAAATTGACGATTCAATGGATTTCTGACGTAGTCTCAGTTTTTAACGATTCCATTTTGGATTTAACTCAATTAAAGTTCCAAGTTTTGGTAAAATTCAAATGTCATGAGCCATTATTAAATGTTTTAATAGAATTTTTGGCAATAAATGATTGAAGTAATGAGTTTTATAAACTTTTAACTGAAATATACGTCTCCGCAAGATTTGGCGAGCTAGTGAGTTTATTCGAGTTTCGCTCAACTTGAAGAAAATATGCTTTTCAGAATGAGGAATTTATGGCAAATATTTTATTTAAATAGAATGTAATGAAAACTCACCCTCTAGACAATGGCAGTTTTGCATAAAAATGTATAACTACCTTTAAAAATAGTATTTTTACCTCTCTTCACGCCTGAGATAAAACTATTACAGAAAAGAAATTTTTTTATTGATTAATTTGTGTTTGTTGTATGTGTGAAATTGCCCTCAAACAAGAAAAATCAATTAATTAATTGATTAATTAATATTCACTTAATATCTTTATTAGGACCGTATGAGTTAAGATCTGAAGTCACTATGTGTACCTCAGATGTTAACTGAATGAAAGAATCATTCTAAAAACTACTTAATGCCTAAAAAAAAATGAAGATTCACATGTGTATACTTCTGGAGCGAAGAGGTTACACATATGTGGCATGTAACATACATTTACGTACTCTAAATGATTACATATATACTCTACACGAAATTTCATTTCTTATTATTTAGAAAAGTACTGACGATGAGGTATCGCAATTTTCTTGAAAAATTCATTTTATTCCTGAATGTAAGTGTTTACATTTTTGTGTGATAAGGTTATAAAAGGTTTTTCAAGAATGACTTTTACTTATTGTTTAAATATTTAATGACTGACTATGGTATGAGTGTGAATGTGTTACATTACATAACATAATATGATGCATTATAATTACATACTCAAAATAAATGTATGATTAAAGTAACTTTAATGTTCTTGGAAGATAATTTTTATGTTTTAATAACCCCTAGTTAAAATAAATTTTCGAAATTAAAAGTGACAAAGTGAATGAGAAGAGAATATTTAAAAATATAAATGAAATAGGCTGTATATATAAGAGGTAGGTTATAAGATTTAAAAACTCAAAAGTTTTAAATTATTAGGAATTATCCCTTTTGGAAAATAAAAAAATTTCGTTTTTCAATATTTGTTTATATTATATAGAATTGATTTTTTTTTTCGAATCCCTCATTCCCTAAATATTTTACAAAAGAATGAATGAAATTCATTGAACAAATGAAGGAAAGTTTTCATCAACTCGATCGAGTCAAATTTCGTTACAACAACATCCTAGCATTAACACGAAATCACTATGTTCTGCGAAAACGAGCCAAATGTAATAGCGCAGAACCTGTTCTTCCCCGACAATATTGTTCATCTTTTCTTCACGTTCGACAAGTTTTATGAATAGCGTGCGCGGTCTATTATATCTTTAGTCTATGGATCGTCCCCATCCTCATCCCCCCGCACACTACTTGGTTGGATATTAAGGGACGAAGAAGTCAGAAAAACTTCTTCTAGAATGGGATTAGTGCTATTTCACTTGTTATCGTTGAAATTAAAGCCGAAATTACTGAGGTTAAAAAAAAAAATCTACGAAGAGAAAAACAACCCCTTTTCCCAATGCCGTCTTAACGCATGGGCCTACCCGGGAGCTTCAAGAATAAAGGGGCCTCACGAAAATGAGATGTAGTTGAAATTTTCTAGAATTTACTAGGTAGGGCCTCAGATAAACTACTTGGCCCGGGAGGCCCATGATGCTCTTATGACGGCCCTGCCCCTTCCCAGGGCCGTGGTTTTTGGCATAAAAACCAACTTGTTTGATTTAATTAAGAGATTTAAAAATCTTAAAAAAGCAAAACGTCACACATTTAATGCAGAATATTCATCACAAAGGATCTATCTTCTTCATACATATTTTAATTGAGTTTTATGGTAAAATTGGTGTAGTGCATGCATCACGTACAGGCTAAACTGATAATAAAAGTGATTAAAGTGATATTTCCGTATTATTTATTTCATATTTATAAGACTCATGAACTTCATTTGAAATTATCCCTTTCGGACCCAGTGCTAAGAAACGGAAAGGGCAGACAAACACTAGCTAAAGCACCGGGCCCTGCAACTTGGGCAGGTCCGTAACTATTTTGAGCAACTGAAACGAGCCGAATGGGGGGGGGGGCGGAGGCGCTTGTAACTTCTCCCTTTTCTGAGCATAACCATTTCAAGGACACTCCAAGAAAAGACTGCCCCGAGAAATCACGCTACGGCCCTGGGGAAGGGGCAGGGCCGTCATAAGAGCATCATGGGCCTCCCGGGCCAAGTAGTTTATCTGAGGCCCTACCTAGTAAATTCTAGAAAATTTCAACTACATCTCATTTTCGTGAGGCCCCTTTATTCTTGAAGCTCCCGGGTAGGCCCATGCGTTAAGACGGCATTGGGAAAAGGGGTTGTTTTTCTCTTCGTAGATTTTTTTTTTAACCTCAGTAATTTCGGCTTTAATTTCAACGATAACACACAATTTTTGAAGTTTGGGCTGAACATCCCTGAAGTTAAAAAAAAAAAATAATCTAAAGTGGAAAGAAGCAACCCGCACATTTGTGCATACAGGGTCTAAAAGGAATTATGCATAATCGCGCCGGTAATGTTGCGAAACTTATCAAACTTACCGAGACGATTGGTGATGTGATTATGTATTACCCCGATATGCTTTACTGATTCAACACACACACACACCATAACATACATTTAATTCTATATTTCATCAGCTTCAAAAGACCTCATTTGAAATACACGAAGATACATATACGAAATTTCTCTTATACAAAATGGATTTGCCGCTGCCCCCCCCCCTTCCTTGTTTTGAATATGTAAGGTACACTACTTTATTTCCATATTTCCATGGAAGTTCCAATTAACCTACCTATTCTGCTGCGTATAGTCCGTAGATTGTACGTTTAAAAAAATTACGTTGAAATAAAAACAAAACGTCAGAAATGAATTTCTTATTGTGAGTCGAAGTTGCATGAGAAGAGTCTTAACTTCGAAGTGGCTTTAGTGCGGATAAACCGCTGCGTCTTATCTACGGCTTTATTTTTTTTTCCGAGAGAGGTTTCATTAGTTATTATTACGTTAAAAATGTATTAACAAAAACATGTATTTTTTAAATATTTATAGATTGTGAATCTTTGTACCGGCATCCACTCATTTTCTCTACAAAACCGTGTTAAACAACACCCCCTTCCCACCTCCTCCTTGAGAGCGATTTTATATTAATAAATGAAATTTTCTCATGTGGGCTATATACCGCTATTTGGTGCTTTTTTTTTCCCTCAAACTACCGAAGTTTGCAGGATTATAAGCAGCAAAATTCGATAGGTTTTGTTTCATTCTTATTCAAGATTAACGTCGAGGAAATGACTTGCCTTCAAAATTACTTTCTTTAAGATGATTAAAATTCTTACAACTCTTATAGAAAACGAATACAAAAAATATTAAAATCGAAAATTTCCCTAGGATCACCAGATTTTCATTTTGATCGAATTAATATTGAGGTTTTTTCGGCCCTTCTTGAAAGTCGGTTGGAAAAAAATCAAATTGAATTTCCGACATACGGTTCCTCATTAGTTTCTTGAAAAAGATATAGATGTCTTTTTAGAATCTCTTTGTGGCCACACCTTGCCAAGGTCTCCTAAACAGAGACACTGTCTAGAAGTCTCATAGGAGCCTTTACCGGTACTCATTTATTATTACTTTTCTTTCTCCGATTACTTCTCTTGGTACCGAATTGGTTGCATTTTTCAACTTTTATCAAAGAGTTTTCATAAAACTTTTGGTTTTAAAGACCATACCTACAGAGGGACATAGACTTGATTGAGAGGTGCAGAGAAGAGCTACGCGTGTTCTCATTGGCACACGGGGCTTGAGTTATGAAGAGAGACCATTTTTTGAATATGTTTACATTGGATGAACGCAGGTGTCCAGGAGATATGATCGAAGTGTTCAAAATTTTCAATGGGATGGATAGGATGGACCATGAATTATTAGTACACCGCCAATCGGCTGCTTTTACAAGGGGACACCAGTATCGATTGATAAGGGACAATGCAAGGTTATGGTGTCGCAGGGAATTTTTCTCTAACAGGGTTGTTAATAAATGGAATAGTTTACCCCCGGGGGTAGTAAATTCGAACACAATTGATATGTTTAAAAAGAAGTACGATAAACATGTTGGGGGTAAATCGAGAAGCTATCCATACTTAGAATAAGACAACCATAAATACATTATAGGCATTGTATAATATTTTATCATGTATATATATATTGTTTATAATTTTTGTGATAGCATTTTTAATTGGGTTGCTGTATTTTAGTAATATATGGCATCCATACTTGTTATGGGCATCTTTTTCTCAGCCACCTCGTTGGGCATTTTGCCTGTTGTGGCCTTGTATTTGTATTTGTATTTCATAGTGTAATCCCCGCCTATGACTACGGCATTCATTCGGTAGACGGAATATGTTATAGGCCGGGATTACACTATAAAAGTTTTAGAAAAGTTCTTTTATAAAACTTGAAAACAACCAATAAGCCTATTCGGTTACATTTGCTCGAATGTAATTAATACGCTTATTGGTTGCTTTTTTTAAAGAACTTTTCCAAAACTCTTACAATGTTAATACCGGCCATATGATGTTTTTTATTTATCATCAGAAACGCTGTGAGAAGTAATTTTCTTCGTTTTCTTAGATAAAAGTCAAAGTCGCAAACTCATGTTTGGGACATCATGCCGGGATTCCACTATAAAAGTTTTGGAAAAACTCTATGATAAAACTGGAGATAAACGACCAATAAGCCAATTGGTTGCATTCAAGCGAATGTAACCGATGTGCTTATTCGTTGCATTTTTCAAGTTTTATAAGAGATCTTTAATAAAACTTTTATAGTGTAATACCGGTCGTACGCGTGCACCTCTTGTCCAAGGAGGCCTGGTTGGGTGGTGGTGTTTTTTTTCAAATTTCATTTTTGTTTATAACTTATTTCAAGTAAAAATTTTTCAATGAGATATCATTATTTATATATTTTTTATATTTTTATAAGATAATAAATAATAATACAAATACAAATACAACGCCACAACAGGCAAAATGCCCAACGAGGTGGCTGAGAAAAAGATGCCCATAAAAATATGGATGTCATATATTTCAAAAAAAAAAAAACAGCAACCCAATTAAAAATGCAATTAACACAAATTATAAACAATGTCCATAAAGAATACTTATGGTTGTCTAATTCTAAGAATGGATAGCTTCTCGATTTACCTCAACATGTTTATCGTATTTCTTTTTAAACGTGTCAATTGTGTTACAATTTACTACCTTCGGGGGTAAGCTATTCCATATATTAACAACCCTATTAGAGAAAAATTCCCTGCGACACCAAAGCCTTGCATTGTCCCTCACCAATCGATACTGGTGTCCCCTTGTAAAAGCAGTCGATTGGCGGTGTACTAAAAGTTCATGGTCCATCCTATAATAAAACCATTATCATTTTATATAGTTCAATATAGCCGTCACGTGTTGCAACGACATACTAAATGCGTCTCATGGATGATTTTAGCTAGGGCTTATTTTCGGAGGTAGGGCTTATATTAATTAGGAGCATCCTGAAAAATCATGCTAGGGCTTATTTTCGAGGTAGGTCTTATTTTCGGGGAAACACGGTATCATTAGCCAGTTATTTTATTTTATTTTTTTTTTGTCGTATATTTCGACTCACATTCGTTGGAGCAGGGAAATGGAAATCTGTTTAACAGACGGAAGTTTAAACAATTTTAGTACTTTATTTTGAGAAATGTGCCGGAGGAATCACGGGAAAAATACGTGCATTCCTAATGAAAGTTTCGCGGCCAAAGTCATCAATTTGGCAGTTTGAGAAATCACCACCATCGACAGACAGGAAGCGCCACTGCCCGGAATGCGTTTATTGCTTTTCGCGAGAAACTTCATAACAGCTAAATGTTTGTAGGCTTCAAAAATCTTTCCAACCGTGTATAACTTTCAACTGGAAAACGGAACTCGTCTCTATTAAAGACGGCGGCTGTCACATAGACTGACACGTTATTGCTCAAACGACTTGACTTATCGGAAAGAAAAACTCAAGTCCGAACTTCCAATGTAAATGCCACGTTTCGCTTCTAAAGCGAGAGCCAAATATGTCGTTCTTCGAAAATTTCAAAACAGCGCGAAAAAATTAAATTTAGAAGATTAAATTGAAACATTTAACTACAAAAATTGGTGAATTATTCTTAAAAATTTAATTCTGTTCCCTTTTCTAAAAAATTCGAGTAGTTTAGCTTTATTTACCCTAATCTTACTGGGAAACAGTTATCAGATACATAACTTTAAAGCTGAAGTGGTAGTTCATCTCTTATAATAAACAAAGTTTGTCTCTCAACTAATATTTAAACACCGTTCCATCTGCTAGGATAGGCTATATTTCACTCATTAATTTACAGTACTCACTTTTTTCTAACTACGTACATCAATGCCAAACTTATCGGTTCCTATTACGTTACGTTTACATTAACCAATAAGTTAATTTTTCGAAGAGCGTTCAAAAGTTATATTAAATGAAAGATGACACCTTTGATCTTTCTTGGTCCGGGATTAGAGCCGGGATTAGCCCTTAGGTGTGTGTGGCAGGTGCTGTCGCACTGGGCCCCGCACTTATCCTAATAGAAGTGAAAAAATTATACATATATCAAAAATATACAATTTTGAGGTTTCATTAATTCTGGGAATTTTTCTCTAATTAATTCTGAATTTTATTCACTTGTGTGGTTTTTTTCTCTCATTTACTTTTAATTTTGTTGAATTTTGGGATTTTTTCTCTCTTGTTAATTCTGAGTTTTGATCAATTATGGGATTTTTCTCTCACCAATTCTGAATTTTGTTCAATCTTCTGGGATTTTCTCTCATTAATTCTGAATCTTTATCAATTCTGGGATATTTTTCTCAGTATTTCTTAATTTTCATTGGTAAATATTAGGACTGGTCCGATTAATTGGGTCGGTTAATCGATCAATTGTTAATCTCAGTTAAAATTTTTAGTTGAGTTAATCGATTCGATCAATTCGATTAAAATTTTTATTAAAAGTTTGTGAACTAAATTGATTTTTTTGAAGAAAATGATTAGAGATGTCATAATCATGTTTTATACAGAACATCTTGGATAAGTGAGCATATTCAAAATATTGAATCAATATTTTCATGAAATTATATTCAACGGAACTTGATGATTTCAGTTTCAAATTGAGTTTGATGGGAATTTTAGAAGACAAAACCAAAATTTATTGTTTCCACTATGAACAGACTTCCGTATTCTTGGAAGCATCAGCTCATCTCCTCACAAGTACCATTCGAGAGAAGTTTCTAGGCAAGCATGCAACAGTATAATCGAAAGTAGTTTCGAAATTGGTGAAAAATAACAGATTTCTTTTAAAAAAACGACAAGATCCAAGTGAAGAGATTACAGGTTTTGGCAATTATATGTTCACATATTAAATTGTTTTATAAGCGGGCACACAGCCTTGACTTCTTAAACTATTCCTATATTTGTTTACATGTACAGAATATGTGAGTGATATCAATAAAATATATTTTTATACCATCGTAATATTATTATGATCACAAAAAATATTTGGTTAAAATTTTGTTAATCGATCGATTAATCGATTAAAATTTTTGGATTATCCAGTTAAAAATTTTTTAATCAATTCCCAGCCCTAGTAAATACATATTTTTCAGCATTCCTGTATATTCTGTGGTAATGCGTGAATCTTTGGATGCCGATTCCTCCCCCCCCCCCCCCCCAAAGACACAAAATCGCTATTTTCGCACCGGCTGGTGTCTGATAAGGGCGGCCCTGTGGGATTACACTATAAAAATTTGATAAAAGATGTTTTACAAAACAGCCAGTAATCCTGTTGGTTGCATTCGCTCGAATGTAACCTTTGCGCTTTTATTAGTTGAATTTTTTAAGTTTTGTAAATGTACTTTTCTAAAACTTTTATAGTGTAATCCTGGCCTTAAGTGCAGATACAGCATTTGACGTTTCGCAAGCTTTATCAGCCCAAGCCATTAACTTGATAAAAAGTAAAAAACTCAACTTTTGTTTGGTTCGAAATCTGTTTGTACATCTATTTGAACACTCACAACGTTCTTTGAAATCACGGATTCAGATTTCAAATCAATATTTTATTATGTAGCGGCTCGTGGCTGAAAATTTTGGTTGGTGCCAAAACAGACATTAATTCTAAAATACCAGTAGTCAATTTTCAAAAACATGATTTTTGTTATTAATTTATTTTTTTATTAATTATTCAGATAATTTGTACTCAAATTATGTTTGCATTACGTCAGTATCATAAGCAATATTCAGGCCCCCACAAAACTTGATGCACGAAATAAAATCTTTTTCAAAATATGTCTGTTTCAGTCACTTGAATATTATATGTTTTTAACTTTTTCATTGAACACAGATTTTAATCTACGGCCGGATTACACTATAAAAGTTTGCTTAAAGATCTTTTGCAAAACTTGAAAAAAGAACCCCAATGGTTGCATTCGCTCGAATGTATTTTTTTACGGGCATCTTTTTTCCGCCAACTCGTTGGGCATTTTGCCTCGTTGAAACTTTTGTATTTGTATATAGTTTTCTTGAGAATTCATTCAAAGACATGACATTGGGAGTTGCTAGAGTGCTCTTAATGAATAAATCATTTTGATCAACATTAATTTCCTTCGAATTAATTTTATGCATGTGATCCCCATTTCCTACTAAAAAAGGTGCTTCAACTTTAATGTGGATAAACCGTTTTATCTGCATTTAAAGTTGTTTGAATATCTCAAAAAATATTGCACTTAGAAACGTGGAAATTTTTTTGTTGGCATCAGGAGAGACAGGGAAATAACTTTTTACTTAGGTTTTTGAGCATAAGGTGTCCGTATAAAAAGTTAATCTTTATAATCCTTTGCAACATGAATGACATATCTGAGTACTACACACGTGATTTTGATACTTTTCTAATTGAAAGCACGCCTCTAGGATCAACGATTCGCTAGTAAAATGCCATAAGCCCTGTTACCTATGCACCCTGTATAAATGTGTTGCCCCCTTCTCATTCTCTTTATATTATGATAAACAACTAATACTTTCAAGGGGGAAAAGAAGAAAAAGATATTAATAAACAGAAAATCAATCCAATATACAATAAATAACGGTCACTTTTGGACATGAAAATGAAAGAAAAATGATACATTTAAGAAAAATAGAATATCCATACAATGTTTCACATAAGAATTCAGAATTTTGTTCTGCTCATAGGAAAAAAGATGATATGACGTGCTTTCAATGTTTTCCCCCCACAAATTAAAAGATCAAAGTTACTCGTCGTACTGAATGTCAAGCAAAAATATTCTACGAATCAACATCGTCAATGTTGCGTCTAGAAACGACCTTTTCTTGAGCTTTTGAATTACTGAATTGTACCGACGCAACTATTTCAAACTTACTAACGTGGAAAAAGTATCTAATTTTAAGATAAAAATACTGATATCTCTCGATCTTTTGTAAGCATTTGGAACCACTAATGATTGTGTTCAATTCAACATGGAATAGAAAGAACGCTGAAGTTACATTTTAATTGCACAGTTAAAAATAACGCAAGCTATTATCTTAAAATGTCAAAGAGGGAACCCAATTAACTCAGTCGGTTGCATTTTTAAAGAAATATTTTTTACATTTTATTTTTCTTTGCTACATTGTTTTATATTCTTGAAAAGTAAACCTAAAGATGCTCATCGCATGCGAAACCAGAAAATGAATTGAGAGGATGATCAAACGGACGAGATATATATGCAATGTCGAAATAAATTTAGAATAAAACTACAGCATTTAAGTTTTCTAAACGTGTTCATTCATTTGTTACACGCACAATACTATTCAAAAATTTGGAAATGACGGACGATGAAGACGACAAATTACCTCTATTTTCATAAATAACATGCCACGTTGCGTGCGATGATTTCGTGAAGTTCTTACACATTTTAGGGTCAAACACCGCCGTTTTTTCAAGTAAAATAAATGGAAAATTATGTTTCTCTCGAAGGTGTGTATACGAGTGCTGCTCGAAATTACTGCTCTAATATTTAGGCCCGAGATACACACATGCTACTTAGTGACACGAAAGCACGCTACTTTCGAGCAAATGCAACCAATAAGCTTATTCGTAGCATCTTGTTCGAATGTTACCGAATAAGCTTATTGGTTGCCTTTCCTCGAAAGTAGCGTGCTTTCGTGCCGCTAAGTAGCATGTGTACTCCAGGAGTCGTTATATATTTTAACTTTTCATCACTCAAATGCTTTCCTAGTAGACCTATAAGTATCCTAGTGGCCCAACAGTAACCTAGAAAGATTTGATGTTGATTAATTTTGATGTATGATGTGTATGCAAAATGTGTTTTAGGTATTTTTTTTTAAAGTACATGTACTGATTTCCCTTGAAAACCGTTTCTCACTATAGTAATCCTAAACTTTTTAAATTGATGGAATCCTTTGGAATGAGATTAGAATTTGAAATGTTTCTCGAGGCACTCTTCTGTGCCTCCAAACACCATAAGTGTCGCTGTTTTAATTAATACTTTGAACATATTTTTATTACCAAAATTGTCTTGCGGCTTTCAAAAAACCCAAAGTGTCACGATACATCGTTTGGGAATCACTGGTCTAGAACGAAAAAAAATGTTTTCCATACAACAAATTTTTTAACCTCAAAATTTTTTGAATGCTATTTTATTTACGTCGTCATAATAAACTTTTATTTTTTTATTTTCTTTAGACGTGCAATATTTTTTCTTCTTCAGTACAGTTGTTTTACTGTTATGATGTTTTATTTAAATGTGTACCAACATGAATTTATTTCGGCTGGCGAACGAGCTCTCTTCAATTCGTTCTCAAAAATGGGACATCTTCCGTTCATCCCACCGTTCTCTGTTTCTCTCCGTGACGGAAGAGTGGGACGGAGACTCCGTCCCACTCTTCTGCAATTTGAACAGCACTATTTCCTTTGGCAGTCATTTCCTTTATGTCCCTCTCCACCATATTTTCTGAACGTCACTTTATTTCGAAAGTTGGTCCAGCCAGGTGTCCATACTTGAGGAAATTGTAGCAATGAAACGGGTTCAGGTGCTCTCTTACTTTATTCTTTTGCCACCCCCATATAGAGAGTTCCAGTTTCCACATCATCTGTCTGAAGAGCCACGGTCTTAGGCCGTGCACATAGTGCGGCGACCAAGAGAAACGGGAGTGTAATAGAGACTAGCAACGAAAATAATTGTTTTGTTCTACACCACACATACGCGAGAAGCGAGGTGAAAAAGTGAAAGAGGCCACTCAACGAGGTGCGGGAGTTGAACATACATGTTTGTTTTCCCCTCGATTTGTTGATTTTCGCTATTTGCTGATTTTTGGTTCGTTTTTCTTTCTTTTTCTTTCCCTCTTCTGAGGAGGAATCATCATCATCACACCCTTTCAGAACCCCTCGGCCATATCCTCCTCTTTTACTATGTGCTGACATCTCTTCCTCCACCGCTATGCATTTTTTCTTCCTAGTCGTAATTCGTACCTCTTCGTTTCACTATATGAGTGCAACCTTACACTAAACGCCCGTGTTTAGTATTCCATCCTATTCTGATCGAATATTATCTGAGCCACAATCTCTCCTTATCCTCATTCTTCCCTATATCATTCACCAAAATTTTCGGCCATCTCCGCTTTCTCCAAATACAAATACAAGGCCACAACAGGCAAAATGCCCAACGAGGTAGCTGAGAAAAGATATCCACAACGAATATGGATGTCACATATTTATTTCTAAAAAATGTCTGGAAATATTTCTAAAGTCAATCTGCCACTGTCGGACCAGACAAGGCCCGGGCTCTGTCCTTTCCGTGATATTAGCCCTTCACCAGTGCCGTATTTATGTTTTTGCCGCCTGTGGGCTATACAAATTTTGTCGTCCCCTCTCATTTCAGTATAACTTTTTTTAGCCCCCATTCCACCCCTCCCATGCCAGTAAATAAATCATAAACAAACAAAACACAAAAAGTGGCACTGCATATAGTTGCGCTTAAATTTTACTTCTCTGTCCCGTATTTGTATCCTTTTCCGATCCATAATGATTGCCATATGACAGGGTGTGCTCAACCTCAGGCCCGCAGGCCAAATGTGTCCCGCCAAGGTTATCAATCCTGAAGAAAGTTATCAATACACACAACACGGTAGCTACACCAGTTTCTTGCGTGAGAGCGGAAAACCATATCGACGCCTATCTGGCCCGCGGACTGTTTGCGCACCCCCGTTGTATAACAACGAGGGCCATGGCCTTCATAGAGCCCTAAAAGAACTAACATAAAGGGTTTTGAGGCTATTAAATGGGAAAATATCGTAGAAGTTTTATTTATATACAACTGTAAGTATAGCTCTAACGAAAATTAGCTCATAAATCATTTTTACTATTCCTTTCGTCATTAACGTCAAGTGCATTCTCTCAGCATGTATCGATATTAAAATATGCATAAGTAAAAATCCAGTAGCCAAGAGACAGGAACCTGTAGTCTCCCCCCACCCTCACGTTACTAAAATACTGATGTTCTTGTACATGTAATAACATGTGATTAAGTTGACTGTACTATCAGTGTTTGGTACCTTCCGAAACACTAGTTTAGCGCCCTTTGCCTCCGATAGAAATTTCTTAGTCGATTCATCGAAAAATATTGCATTACACAAAGTATTTTTTTCCTAAGATTAAGACGGGACAAAATATTATCAAGTGTTTTATAGAGCCAATGGGACTCATAGTACTAATACTACAAATTACCATAGGCGAAAACCTTTATATTGTCCATGGGTTAGAAGCTCCCCTCCCTCAATATTTTTCACCATCCCCATAACACATTTTTTAAACATCTATAGAGATATTAGGTTTGCCCCACCCCACCCCTGAATATTTCAAATAACTTTACGTTTATGCGAATTGCTATACGTCAACGGTTCCCAAACTGTAATGTTTGAACATCTGAAAAGCAAGTTAAGACATGACAATATGAAGATTGTAGAGAAAATACGATTGAACTGTTGTCCCTGCATTAAGACCAGAGTGTGAGTACTTTTCATGTGGCTTTGCACCCAAAATAAAACTAAAATTCAATAAATATTCCTTTTTTACTTTAATTTCTTAAATGAGTAATAGCTCAAACTTTTTCAATTTATCGATGTATCGTATAAAAAAAAAGTTGCGTCTTATGCCTTATTAAATACAGAGGATTCCAAATTACCTGAGATTGAATTGTGGTGATTGTTTATAAATTATCATTAAATAAAACTCATAAAATACAAAATGTGTGAACTTATCAGAAATGAGTAGCTATATTTGATATTTTGTTTGTTTTCGTAAGGTAAGTGTATAATGAAGAGAGGATTTTTATTTCCGTTTTTCTTGTTGGTAATCCTGCGTTTATAACCGAATGTATGTAGTGTTGTAATACTGTATACAATTCATAAAAATGTGGATTTTGCCAAGCTCCACATTCGTTCCTTTTTTTAAGGAAAACGTCACATGAGGAGAACCTGTTTTTATAAATACAAATACAACGCCACAACACAAAAGGCAAAATGCCCAACGAGGTGGCTGAGAAAAAGATGCCCATAAAAATATGGATGTCATATATTTCAAAAATACAGCAATCCAATTAAAAATGCAATCAACAAAAAATTGTAAACAATATATACACATGATAAAATATTATACAATGTCCATAAAGAATACTTATGGTTGTCTTAATCTAAGTATGGATAGCTTCTCGATTTACCCCAACATGTTTATCGTATTTCTTTTTTAAACGTGTCAATTGTGTTAGAATTTACTACCCCCGGGGGTAAGCTATTCCATTTATTAACAACCCTATTAGAAAAAAATTCCATGCGATACCATCACCTAGAATTGTCTTTTACCAATCGATACTGGTGTCGCATTGTAAAAGCAGTCGATTGACGGCGAATTAATAAATCTTGGTCCACATCCATCAAAACATCAAAGTAAGTTCTCCGAAAACAAGGAACCAGTCTTTTGTTATCAACCTTACCCGGAGAAAACTGACGACACGATGATCACACACTGGAAGAAAACTTGTTCCCCACCGAAACATGTTCATTAAGATCCTCGGAACTAGTGAAAACTAAATCCAAAATAGCAGTACCCCTAGGGGCTTTTGATACATGCTGATACAAAACATTATCGAGCACCAACCAGTAAATGGAATCGCGTGACCCCGCCTACCATTCTACCATGATTTCTTTATATTCCAATTAGGGACTGCAAACGGATGTTTTCTGGATTGACCAGCTTCATCCCATTTCGGTTCCCAAACGAGTTTTAAAAAATCGTATTGTAATCGAATTCATCCATTCGATTTATAGCCCGCGAACACTGTTTCTATCGGTGTTTTCCCCTAGCCTGTTTTCTCAGATGGTCAACCATTGCCCAAAAACATTCACCGAAGCCATGATTGGCGCCAATAAAAGAATCTTTGTTGCAGAAGATTAATTTTATTGTCCTATCTACTCATTCTACAACAGGACACCCCTCATATGGCGGGCGTCGTTAAAATTAGAGGATATTTTTTTTCGTCGTGTTCAGAAAACCTGCGTTGTAGAATTTTCTGTCTTTTTACTTTCAAAGAGAGCCGAAAATGAGTTATTGAAATGTTTTTTATAGTCAGCTGGGAAGGGTGCAGCAGCCTCCAATAACGGAAAGAACCCCCCCCCCCTTTTTTTTTCCAGACCACTGTATCAATACCCTCTAAGATAGCCCTCCAAAGAAGATATCCTCCCCCTCTTTCTTTATAGGCTGAACTCTGTCTTTTTTCAAACACCTTCTGTAATCTGAAATAAGCGCCGCTTAAAGCAACGCGCGTTGCAGAAAAACTGGCTAATTTTGTAGATACATAAGTATCTCTACAAAATTAGCCGGTTCTTCTGTATATCTTGTATTAACAAGTGGAGAGTACACCTTTCTCTAACTATATGTCGCCATCTGGTGGCCTGATGTCATTCACGGGCCATAGTTAATTGCTGTCGCTGACCATTAGGGTGGAACGAAAAAAACATTTCGAAATTGCCATTGTAATAGAATTTAAAATATGCCTTTATGTGAGGAAATGCCATTCGTAATTATTTTCCCCAAAATTCAAACTTCTTGAGGTTCCTCATCACCCCTGAAGTTTTACGCACGTGTAGAATTCTGTAACATGACACCGCGGAGGAGGCTTTCCTATTCCCCTGAACACGTGATTCATTCAGTGACCTCGATGTTTTTCCCTTGTTTTCGGTATTCGTTTGCAATCTTACCCCTTAACTGAGAGGGTGTATAGCAGTCAAAATGATGACCAGAAGCTTTTATTGTTGTTTGTTGTGACATTTTAGGAAATCATTAAGAGTGGGATTCTCGGGTCTCGCCCACCTATGGCGATGTTATGCTTTGTTATTTGCTAACTCAACACAATATGAAGGCACAACAATCAAGAAAAGATCCAGCTATTGCAGACATTCTTGAAATTATCGTGCCAAAGATAGAAAATATTTGGAAAACTGCTTTAATTCGTACGGTTTCTCACCAACGGATATGTAAAATTTTCAAAGACTTTTACTGTAAAAACAAGAATCTTCAGAAAAATATGAAAGCAAGGAAAGATTCCCAAACTTTCAAGTTGAACTTGAAATCTTTTCAGTGCGAAGCAAGGAAATTGTTCGACATTGCAGCATGCAAATGTGATTTTGAAGGTTGTAAGTATAACAAGTTGAGAAAGATCCCAAATTTAGAGAGATTTCTTGCAAGATCAAAAAAGTACACGCAAGATGGCCATTGGTCGAGTAGATGACGTAACAATGAAGAAATTGAAAAACAATGAACAAAAGAAAATGAAAATGGTATCCCATTTGAAGTCATCTCAAAAAGAAACGACGGAAACGAGTTCATCAACCACTGAAAACTCATCTATATCCAACGATTCTGAGGAAAGTGATCTATGTGAGCCAAAACACAGTTTGCCGTTGAAGTTAGCATTTTCATCTACTAGTAGAACCTCAAGATATTAAAATATTTTCCTAGATTTTGGTATAATTTCTTAAAACCTTGAAAGGCATCTTTTGAATACTAAGGCAACATCAATTTCTAAAAAAAGTGAAAAAAAACACCCTTTTTCGTTCCACCCTAATGACCATGCACGGTATTATTCAGCATATACAGGGGGGGTGTTCTGTTAATGGACCGACAAACTCAGATTGTTGTTACTAGACATCAAGAGGAACAAAAATTGCAATGGAACATGGCGTCGCAAACCACGTTGAGAGGGTGAAAATCGCGCGAAACGCATGCAGGTTTCGACGTCATGCTGGAACGACAGAAAGTACAATAATAACTACAAAAAGATTCATTTGATTAATTATTACAAGAGTTTTTGGAAGAGGTGGCCGTTGACGTCATTGCACAATCTACAACGACGTAAAAACGATTCCCGGACGCGCTCGAAGATACCAGGTATGCTTACTACCGCAATAGCGCTAATTTACGTCGTCAGCAGCTCGTGATCCTACCGCACCGCATGCGTTTTGCGACACTGCATACGTCAGATATGGTGAGCGAACCCACGAACGCATTCAGCGATCAAGTGATATTCACCTTTCGCCTCCTCTGGACTCAGAGCCTGCATGCGTTTTTCGCGATTTTCACCCTCTCAACGGGGTTTTCAGCACCATGTTCCATTGCAACTTTTGTTGCTCTTGATGCCTACTGACAACCCTCTGAGTTTGTTGGTCCATTAAAATTCTCATTAATTTACCTTTTTTATAATTAAAGTTCTCTCACCACGCCTAACTTATGCACAATAGCTGTTTTTTTAGTAAGTTCTATAATCGCACTAAATTTTATGAGATGCAATTTTTTGAGTGTTTAAAAAACTACTATTTTTCAGTTTCTTCTAAGATATACGGGGTGATTATAAAAAAACTATCCCGACATATGGGCCCCTAACTATCATACCATTCACAGAAACTGAATGAAATTTTGGCATAAGGTATTTTGATGTATGCGCTCACGAATGATATGGAAAACAACAGTGTCACTCTAACAGTTACGGTTACAGTGAGAAAATTTCGAAAATATCAAATGGCAACACCAAGTTTTTTGTATTGGAATGCGATCTCCATACTGAAAAACACTAAATAGCGTTGGAATGGCACCTGTAGCACGAAAATCCCCGGAGCTAGGCAAGGAAAAAGTAAAAAGGGCTTTGCCGTGCACCAGAGCATTAATGTTCGTTTCATTCGTCACACCGTTTCTTCGATCCCAGCCTGATTAGTCCTCCACAAGGTCATGTGGAAAATTTGCGAAACACAATAAAATGTTTTATTTTATGCTGCTTCTCTGTCCTTATTGGTTGTCTTCACTTTTAGCCTATCTACCGCCGGTGATTTTCATGCTACAGTTGCCGTTCGAACGCTATTTAGGGTTTTTCACAATGGAGATCACATTCCAATACAAAAAAACTTGGTGTTGCCATTTGATATTTTCGAAATTTTCTCACTGTAACCGTAACTGTTAGAGTGACACTGTTGTTTTCCATATCATTCTTGAGCGCATACATCAAAATGCCTTATGCCAAAATTTCATTCAGTTTCTGTGAATGGTATGATAGTTAGGGGCCCATATGTCGGGATAGTTTTTTTATAATCACCCTGTATATATAAGTATATGCGCTCCATTGGTTTAAGTCCTTTATCTGTCACTATAGCATTTCGGGGGTCCCGGTGAAAATTTTTCCGAAAATTAGTCTATCTGCAAAATTAGCCAGTTTTTCTGTATATCTTGTATATTATGACAATATATACAAGTTTTTCCCCTCGAACAATAGCCGATTGGAACAACCTCCCACCAAACACTTTTGATTGTATAACAGTTTCCGATTTCCTTTGTAACATCAACCGTCTCTTCTGTCAAACTTTACCACCGCATTTCCTTGTATAGGCCTCGGCCAAGCAATATTGAATAAATAAATAAATAAAAATAAGGATAGAAGGAGAAATTTTTTTTGGTACCAACTCCAAAAACAAGCATCGTTTCTCTTCCGAATATTTCGAAATACGAATGGAGGAGACCAGGGAGACCCTGTATCGGATGATAGCATATACCGATGGCGTGAGTTTAATAAAAAATTTATTTCTTTGACTTGAAAATTTATTACGATGCCTCAAGTTGTGTTTTTTCTTGAATGAAAGCGATGCATTTTCGCACGGATTTTTAAGATTGAACTCAAATTGAAATCGACTCATTCTCACGTATATAAGGGATGATATAATTATATTTTTTCAATATAATAATTATAGTAGTAATGATATAATTATATTATCAATCATATCTCTCTCAAAAGATTTTTCGATTTATTTTTACCTTAAAAAATTAGCGTGGTTTTATCTGAGTTTTTCTCTTTTAATGAAAGTTGAAATTTATGGGAATCAAACGAGATTTCTGATGCGTTTACTAACAATAGTAACTATTTAATGAGATTCATTAAGAATTGTATGCAAAAGAAAATAATTAATTGCAGTGATTTTTGCCCATGTTGATGCTTGTCAGTTTTAATCAAGAAAGAAACGAAAATCCAGTCTTTGAAATTATGCAAAATTTCAATTTTTTAAAATATGGACCTAAATAATATCGCATTAACACACCGCTGATTTGAAATATAAATGACAGAGCCGGAATCCGACTTGAACACGAGGAGGTCTTGGGCAAGGTAGGAATTAGGACCTCTGTGACTTGAGTGCAAATATTTCGGTTATCTAGTGCTGTGGTGCGCAAACCGTTGATCACGTCAATGAACTGGGGGGGGGGGGGGGGATTGCGCGAGAGATTCTCAAAACGAAAAACTTCCAAATAAGAAGTTAATTTTAATTTGAAAATATGTTAGAACAAAAGAATGCCTTTATTCAGCTGAGCTGATTACCATGATTTATACGTGATTTTATCAAACTCTACTTGGACAACAATCAATATATCGTCTCGCGCTTCAAAAAGTTTGCGCACCACACTGAATAATATCTGAATAACGTTTTAGATAGAAAATGAACGAAATAAAATACACTCTGCTTTTTTCATTTCTCCATTGTGTGTTTTGTTAAATTACTAGGTTAAACTCAATTTTCTTCTATGGCACAGCCGAAATGCGTAACAGAAAATAAATAAGATGATATAGTACAAACAAAATGTTTTGTATAAAAAAAATACTTGCATTCGAATTCGTTTCAGAATTTACTAATACAACACACCGAAAACAACAACGAATGTCTCTTTCCCGATGTTACTAAAATTTGGTTACCAACCCAAGTGGGATCCCCTAGATAGCATTGATAGTGGTTATATCAATCCTCTGAAGACGGCACCCATAGTGTGTAGAAACACGTTAAAAATTGATGGTTTTTTATTGTTTACTGGTTCCCCAATAATTTATTTATTTCCCTATTCAAAACACTATGATAGAAGCAGAAAAACCTCGATTCAATTTTTCTCTTCGCTTCAGCCTCATTTTCAGCTCCAGCTGATTTATTACTAGCTCTAACCTTTCCCTCACTATCATGATTACTCTATCATCACTAGTAGTAATATCACTTAAATTATCGCTCATTGCATACAATAATGGCGCCGAAGACGGATACAGAAATGGAACTTATCCCTTTCACCAGCGTCCATTCGAGTCCACAGCAATCATTATCCACAGCTCCGTGAAAAGGCAACCACGTGGTTAGACTTAGCAAGAACAATGCGATTTTCGCGATTACAGGTTCAACCGTGCATCAGCAACTCCCATCAGATTTTCATTTCGATGTTGTCAGTCTTTCTCCGATCAGGCAACTGTAGAGAAAGAGTCAGGCTATCTACCAGCATCCATTATCATCCAAGTTCGTTCAACTCCAGTGAACCATAGCTCCGTTCGGAGCTTCAATAAGACGTCTGTTATCAGCAGCAGCAGAGGAGGGAATCGAAAATCATGCCACTGGTCCGAGCACCCCCAGCAAAAAAATCAGTTTCCTACATAAAGTTCAAGATGAGCAACCGCAGGTTTGCAACATTTCGACGCCCTTCCCATTAAGGTCGCTATATGTCGTTTGTTCGTGTATTTTTAAATAAAATATATTTTTTTCTATTTGTTCTAATGTGCGTTTCTGGACAGTAGTAGAGAAATTCGACGTCTGCCATAGACGCTTCTACGGCCCAGAAACGCACATTTCACTACTACTCGTATTAGAAAATAATATTATTATTGTCAATCGATATTCTTCAAGTGTGATGCGAATAATAATTTGACTGTAAAAATAAATGTTATGATTTTATAATTCACAAAAATTTACTTTTTTTATGTTTTGTACAGGGCTGGACAAATCCCAGATGCCAGTCACCATGGCTACTAAAAAATCAGTAGGGATACGCAAATTTCGTATTTACGAAATAACCGCGATAAATGCGAAATTTGCGAATTTTGACAAATAAATGCAAAAATTTGAATTTTTACTACTTTTTCTCACAGCGAAGGGAGTTGGGCGCAGATCAAGGATGGAAATGTACAGTGCTTATGAATGACGATTCGATGAAGTTTTCATAAATAGAAATCCCAACAAAAGCTGGAAGTGCGGCTTATACGGTGAAAATTAAATATTAATTTAATTGAATTATTAATTAATTAAATATTTCAGGTTCTTATGGAGATATTGTAATGGGGCAGATAGAAATTTACCGTTAAAGATAGGCTAACTGTAATTTGGGGAATATCATACAAACCGAAGTTTTTCCACATGATATTGAAATTTTATCACAGCAAAAATCAATTATTTAACATTTCAAATTTTTATAACCGAATTTTCAAATATAATTAAACTTTTATATGCAGTTAAATTTTTAAATGTAATTGATATTGTAATTTTAATTTCGATGACCTTTCTGCATTGACAAAAATTAATTATTTTCAGTTAACTGCGTGTACACTTTTGTTCATGTTTTTATTTCACGTGTAAGACAAAAACCTACATACAAGCTCGCGTGGAACATGTACAGTGAAGAATCGACGGTTCGACGAATTGATTCTGCGCTGTAATATATAAATTGACGTCACGACGAATTGACACGGCGGAAAAGTTGTACAGCTACGAATTGGAGCTGCGACGAATTTGTATCGCGACGAATTGGAGCTGCGATAAATTTGTACCGCGACGAATTGACACTGCGAAAAATTTGTATTGCGACGAATTGACACTGAGACAAATTTGTATCGCGACGAACTGACACTGCGACGAATTTGTATCGCGACGAATTGGAGCTGCGACAAATTTGTACCGCGACGAATTGACACTGCGAAAAATTTGTATTGCGACGAATTGACACTGCGACAAATTTGTATCGCGACGAATTGGCACTGCGACGAATTTGTACCGCGACAAATTGAGGCACGACGAGTTGAGCGCGACAAGTTGAGTGCGACAAATTGACCGGCTACGACCACAAAGACAACGCAACTCGCAATCTTTCCTTGGAGCTCGTGTGCACTGAACGGGACCGAACATGGACCGCCGCACCTGACTCAGGCCAAGCTCACAACTTCTGTTCAGTGCACACGAGCTCCAAGGGAAGATTGAGGGATTTGTTGCCTTTGTAGTCTAGTGCGTTCACCCGGAAAGTGAAATGGCATGGGTTCGAATCTCCGCAAAGAGGCAGTTGAATTTTTCTGTTTCTAAAATTTAATCTTCGCAACAGCTAGTTGTTAAAAACCGTCGTATGGTAGCGGAGAGTGATGTTATCCTTGTACACTGCTCAAAACAATTAGGGGAGCAAGCAAAAAAGTGAAGAAAACCGTGCGAGACAGCCACGTATTGGCATACAATGGATAGTACACGCGTATCAATGCGCAATACAGAAAAAAATTTGGAATTAAGCTTTAATTCTTTGAAAATATGGAAAAAACATGAAAAGATGATTTAGGGCAACAATTTGGTCACATGTAAACGATAAAAAAAAGTACTGTTTAGACATAATGCATGAGTTTTAATAGGGCGTGTGGTCTCCTCGAACAGCTAAGACTGCTGCACACCGGTTTGCCATGGATGCGATGAGGTTATCGATCAGACTTTGGGGAATACTGTTCCACTCCTCAAGAAGTGCAATCTGCAAGTCTCTGACAGTAACAGGCGGCCTTGGTCGCGCAGCAATGCGTCGTCTGAGCATGTCCGAAACATGCTCGATTGGATTCAGGTCAGGAGAGCACGCTGGCCATTCCATACGCTGTATTGTTTCAGCTTCAAGCATGTTCTCCTCCAGACGAGTTCTATGCGGTCGGGCATTATCATCCTAGAAAACAAAGGAATCTCCAATGGCTCCAGCGTAAGGGATGACATGAGGTCGCAGTATCTCGTCTGCATACCTTCGGGCCGTCAAAGTGCCATTCCGAATGATATGCAGGTCCGTACGTCCGCCTATGCTGATTCCACCCCATACCAAGGGCGTAAAGTTATTGAAAATGTTGGGGGGGCTCAAGCCCCATACAATGGAACCTCGTTTATACGTCGCGACGAATAAACGAGGTTTTTAAGCACGTCGCCGAACAGTCGGGTCAAAGCGTCGTATAAATGAAAAATCGTATAACTGAAACGTTATCTCTACCTTACTCTTCCGCAAAAATTTCCCTAAGAAAACTAAAAATTATTGTAATTCAAAACCATAAAATTGAAAAACCATGAAAACCATGAAATTGAAATCAAGAAAAAATTATATTACAAAAAAAATTACTCGAAATGCAGCACTAAGATTGACATAATATTGCTGTTTCATAAACCTCAAGCACTCTTATGATGTTCCTTTCAAGATTTGAAATACAAAAATGCGTTATTTATAAACTTAAACAAAAAATTCGTCTGTGTTGTTCGATTTCTATATTCAAGAAAAAAGTCAATAAAGCATAGAGTTCAGCTCTTTTGAAAAAAAATCAGTTCTGCTTTAAAGAACTGTTTTTGCGTGCATCTACGGTCAACAATCAACCTCCGTTAGCAGTCAGTTCATTTCGGAACTTGCAACAGATATTGTTGAAGCCACCTCCATTCCGTGGTCACATCCGCAGGCGATCAACGGCCAGCCTGGCCCCAAGAACTTTTCAGTACATATGTTATATCGATATGTTATACTCGGTTCCTACAGGAAAGTCTGTTCAAAGGTCCTGGTGCACCATGCGCTGGACCAGAGAGGGTGCCAATTTCACCATTTAACCTCTCCTTCAACATTACAAAGGGGCGTAAAAATGAGTGCTCACCCTGGCCGACCAAGCATCTACTTGCGGTCCTGTTTGCAACTGACATTCATTAATTTAATAGTTTGAAATAATTTCAGAGCAATATCTCAAGTGCAGTATTTTTCTGTCAGATTTAAGAGCAACACCTTTTAAAGCTCAGAAATACCTCAGATATGCGTGACCATGTATTCTGTTTTGAACATTGTCCCGTAACTCAAAGGTTCTGACTTTTGTCAGCAGCGGCTTTTTGCCCAATTCATGGTTCATCCGCGACTCCACGGAATAGCTTGGTAGATATTTTTACTTATAAAAGAACCACTTTTCAAAGAATAAATAAGCATACAAATCAATATTCAAGCTTGTCGCGCCGCCCCTGACAAAGGTTAGCTACACCGCTAGAAGCCACTACGCACACTTTGAGAAACACTGACGTAACTCATATGATCGTTGTTGTTCAGTTCGTTTCCATCTCAGCAGAAAGTAGTTTAGCGGGGATTGCGGAGTAGGGGGGAGGGGGTAAGACAAAAATTGATGGAAGAAATTCATGAAAAAAAATTCAAACACCTTGAAATTGATTATAATTTTTTTCAAGGACTTTTAAAGACTTGAAAATGAACTTTTTCTCTAAGGATTTTCAAGGAGGGTACGAACCCTGTCCCTATATACCAGGGCTTGACAAATCTCGGGCTCCAGGTCACCATGGCGACTAGAAAATCGGTATCGGCACCAAACATTCTCTGCATGTGATTGCTAGAGTGGAATCATAGGATGACGAAAACAGTGTGGCTTTCGACATGGGAGAGGGGGGGGGGGTCCCCGTAAGTCCTGAAAAAATCTAAAAAACTTCTTCAGCAAAAACCATGCTTAGCTCCTCAGGAATACGGCTGTTTCCTACTTAGTTTTTGATTTGTCAAGATCGGCTATATTCAAATGACATCAAAACAGGAATCATACAATGTTTTAAAACAGTATTGAAATTTATACTCGATGAAAAATTCAAAAAGCATGGTCATATAGGCTTATGCAGCCAGAGCCGCTATCCTATAAAATGTTTGACAAATGATTTTACTTCATGTTCATTTCTTTTTCTCTTTAGAGGTGGGGGGGGGGGGGTGAAGAGGACAAAATCACTGAAAATATTACGATTTGATATTTTGGTTTTTTGTTGGTCGGCATTTCTTCGAGCAGAAGTACTTAATTTCGTTTCATTTGTGTTCAATAATGTGCATTTCAAATAGTGCAGGAGTACCGTATTTGATTTGCAAAAAATTCAATATAAACAAACAAAACAAAAATATTAAAATGTCTGAGTGAGTACAGTGTTTAAAGAGAGGAAAAATGCAACACCATACTGCGTATTAATAATGAGAAAATTATTATTGCGTAATTAATGACAAAAGTTCGGTGTAGATAATATCTGATATGGTGATAATCTCATTATGAAATCAATGATGCAATAATTTTATTGCATCAATTAAAAAAATGTGAAGGAAGAGCAACTTTTTTGCGCATTAACCCTATATAGTCCCGTTGATTTTTGAATAGACATGGTAAATGGTCAAAAAACTACAAACAGGTTTTTTGGTATTTCAGAAAGTACATCCTTTAGTGTCATTTCAGTACAAGGTACAGCTATATAAGTACAATAATTTTTATCTATCTAGAAAAAGCTGATTCCTTGTTGGTGTCATATTTGAGAGCTGTCCCAATTTTACGTGCTCAGAGATTTATATTATAGCACCAAATTGAGGGAAATGGAAATGAAATTCAAGGACGAAACTATTCAACTTTGCTGAGCAAAATTCTATCTGTTTATAGATAACATTAAAATTAAGGCAGACTATATTTTACCCTTAATTAATTATTTTAGCTAGTTAAATCCAGTATAATTAATTAAATTGCTGTGATGATGTATTGTTTCAGTTAAAAATATGCTAACAGTGCCAATTTACATCGGTTTCTGGAAAAAAATAATTTTCAATACGTTTTATGGAGGAGAACCATAGAGGGTATAAAAACATTGGTTTCGATTTTATTTGGCCAAATAGGTGATCAGTTGCTATTAATATTAAGGTGCGCCGCAGATAGCAAACGTTTAAAAACCCATTGGCATAGCAGCTCCCTTATTTTTCTTAACAAACACAGTTAAGAAGTCGTACTGATATCAGTAAAAGTATAAATACTTTTTTTTAAATTCATAAATCAGAAGGGGGAAAATCTTTGTTTACATATAATATACGTCTGAGCAAGTGTTTATTAACCGAAATTTTAGTATTTTAAATTTTAGTAATTTTAGTAAATTTTAGTGTATAACACTTATATTCAACGTATAGTGTTTTTTTGCTCATATACTACTGATTTATGTAAAAAATTTCAACGTTGAAGGACCTGCAGGACCGGTAATTATTTTTGGTCAAGCATTATCTTATTTGCAATAATTTTCAATAAATCAATTGGTATCAGTTTTGACCATAAACACCCACGTGATAGATATGCCATTCATATTTTATCCTAAAAATTAATTTTAACAAAAATAACTTAATAATCTAACGATATAAAAATTTTCAATCATGTAATGCTGACCACGGCCTATCGAAAACCACGGTTTAAATCACCAGGAATAACCAAACATAGCAGCAATAGCAAACAGTTCGAATGAAACGCATATTTATACATTTCGTTGATTTAAAATAAATATTTCTTGTATCCTCATGTTGTTCATGTCAAATACTCACATTTAAATTTACGCAAAAAATACACACGAGAACCTATTTATACAATTATATAGTTTTTGAACCGGTCCTAATTTCTGTATGAAGTGGCCCATTTAATTTAAACAGCACAGTATTTACTCTATTCACTAATAAACTAAACATCTTTGACCCTATTTATGCAGGGTTATAATTGTCCACTTTTTTCTAGGGGCACTTCAAGTCAAAGGTCCTGACTTGCAGAAAAACCAAAAACTTTGGGTGTCATAAGATGTTTTTTTTACACAAATTATTTTCGACTTATTTTGTTCCTTGTTATTAGAGACCACTGTTTAAGCAAAACAAATTTGAATAATCCAACTCGCAGTTTTCCAAACTTTTTGTTTCATCGTCCTCCTCTTCAGAATTTGTTTTTTTCTCATCCCCCCCCCGGACCTTTCCATGCCCCCAAGGGGCAATATTGCCCATTATAGGACACTCTGATCTAACTGATCATAACTTCAATAACAATCTCTGTTCCCATTCTTCTAATCACCGAATATTATTACCAAAATCTCTTGTGTTGGCTGATAAATAATTTCATGGTCGGTTTTCTTTCACCTTTCGTAGTTTTGTAATTTCTGAACTCCGGATAATCCACCCTAGGATAATCGAGGTTCTACTGTACTTTAGATTTCTTTAACAATCTTGTTCCAAACAATGTTTGTCGTAAAAGCTTTTGGCCTCAAGAATATCTGTATAAACATTTTATGCAATCGCAAAATTCCCAAAAAATTAGAGAAACTGCTAATGAAGTTGTACTTACCAAGATTATTGTTTCTCTGCTACAAATTGGGCTTTGATGATTCCTTCATCATGAAGGATGAGTAAGGATGCAACGATCGATCAGCGTTGACTTGAAAATTTGTAACATGAACACTCAACGATGACACTTGGATTCAAAAACAAGTGGATGTTTCTTCCTCTTCTTATATGCTATAGTTAATATGACAATCCTGTTTTCGGTATTGTCAACTCTGTACAGAAAAATTTCTCACGTCTTCGTGCGCAACGAATTCTTCGTTTTTTTTCTCATGGTTAGTACATCTGGACAATAAAAATGTAACACTGTGCTAGCTTCCTGAAGGAGGGACACATAGATGTGTGTTACTTAAACACCTATAAACACATGATTCAGTTAGATGGCGGTATCCATGACTGAAAATTTCGGGAAAGTTCTCACGCTTCCTCAGGGAAAAATTTCCAATACATCTGGCTGCCCATTCGTGTGCGTCTTTGTTCGGAATTCGCCTATATATATGTGTGTGTTTGTGTATGTATCCCCGCCTCGCTTCAGGGCAGTTGTATTCTAGAAAGGCTACTAAATTTCTACAGTGGAACAAAAATAGTCAAAGCGCCGCTGACAGGAAAACTACAACATCCATCTCATTATTGCTATCATATAATACATTGCTACCTCCAGAGGGGTGTACAAACAATGAGGAAGGAGATCGTACAGGAAGCGATATAGACCCGTCAAACAGTTAACAAGTGAGGGGGGGTTGGGGTGTATTCTGTTGAACAGTTTTCTCCTTTTTCTCCTTTTTTTTTCTTTTTTTTAAAACTCATAATGGGTATCTGTCACAGGCATAGTACAGAAGTACATTCAAGAGGATTCACTGATGGCATTTTCTACTTCTGTCGCCAGCCGATCTACAGAGACAGTAAACAATCGTCAGCTAAGAAAAAATAAATTAGTGATTGCTCTTTTCTGATGCCCGTGTCAGAAGTACGTGCTTTGTTGTCCTCAATGGTTAATCCTGCCTATTGCGACCCAACGCTTTTCTTTGATCTTGTCCCAAAGCGATTTGCCTTGTCCTATCTACCCGCGAAAGCTGGTTGTCTGGAATAACTACTATATGGTCATACAGGCCCCCCTAACTAGGCTGGGGCAACCGGGGCATTGCACCAGGGCCACATGCCTAATTGGGCGCCACAAAATAATGTACATTTATTTTGCATAATAATAATCCTTTCCAAGGGCCCCCAGAAAAAGTGTGCCCTGGGGGCCCCGAAAAGGCACGCTATGGTCCTGTGTTCATAGAAAAAGAATTTTCTCGCTAAACATGGAAAGGAAACCTATCAATGTATAATTTTTTCTTTGTTGAATTAATTTTCAATTTGAAATCTTATAAACGGATGACCGAGAGAGAGGCTTGAAAAGATCTCTCGTCCAAAGATCTCGTTGTAAAGTCATAACTATTAACATCATCAGACATACATTGCACTATAAACATGCCCCCCCCCCCGCTCAACGGTGGGACTAACCAACACCTTCTAGAGCAAGCTGTTTTAGAAGGTATTGGACTAAAAAATTATAGGGGGGGGGGGAATCGTCCCCCCACTCTATAATTCTTTGTTTTTCCCACGAAAAATTCACTATATCCACCAAAGGCCCCAGCCTGAGGCCCTGATGCAGGATAGGAGATGCCTATAACCAAGGGCGTAGCCAGGGGGGGGACTTGGGGGGTCTGGTCCCCCCCCCCCCCCGAAATGTGAGAAAATGACCGAAAAAAGGGAAAAAGATGGTCAAATCCATTGTTCTGTCACTTTGGTCCCCCCCCCCGAACGAAATTTCTGGCTACGCCCCTGCCTATAACATCTCTTTTATAGTCCTTGCCAACAAAATTAGTGAAATGGGATTACTCGTTATCAAGTTATCGCAGCTTCCGGTCATTTTTATTTGGTCCCCGAGTGACGTTATACCGAGGACTGACTATTTATGATTTATTGAATTTTAAATAGATACATTTTGCGGCACTTACATACCGATATTGTGCATGCATTTCACTATTTATAAAGGGGTGGCCAACCTGCTTCCTTAGGTAATTGAAGATTAATTTTTACTTTTTAAATTGAAGAAATTATTTTCAATTTGTGAGCGATATTTTTTTTATGAATGAATGAGTCTTGTAGCCAACTTGTAGGCTATCTCCCTTCCCCCACCCCCTCACCGATAATGTGCAGTAGGCCATCTTTGCAATGACCTAATTGATAACTTTTTATTGAATTAGTTTTAGTTTCGTTTCTCATCTTCGAAATTCCCAACCAGATGGGGAGAAAACGTTGAGGGGGCGGGGATATCACATACCTCATTGGCGTTGCTGTCACTGCCTTTTCAGTCACCTCATCAATAAAAATTATACAGTTTGTACAATTTTTATTGATACACATGCACAATTTAGATTAGGATGTTCAGTTTTCCTACTCAAAAATTCAAAAAAAAAGTTCTAATTTTCTTTCCTAAATGAGCATTCTTACGAAAACGAAGAGCCAGTCAAATTATATTAGTGGAGGGTGCAAATCTGTTCCACAAAACAAGGGTTATGGTGTTGACTACACTCTTTAGGAAGACGTTGGCTGAGGTGTTGGGCAACATTTAAAATTTCCATGAGTGCTGCGAACGTAAATAGTTTAGGAATCCCTTAGTTATAAAGATAATATTTTGTATTCATTGTTAAAATGTAGTGGTGACTTAACGAATGGGCCAATAAAGCCCGGTCGAGGGGTTGGTCTTGGAACTTTGAAAAATTATCATTTATTTTTCATTTCCTTTTTTAAAATCAATATTATAATTCACTTGTTGTTTATTTGATTCTATGTTCTACCCCCACCCCCAGTCAAATTTTGTTGTAAAGGGGCTTGAAAAATGTTTCGTCATCGGTCCTCAAGATCTGTTATGAATGGGCATTTAGAATGTGCTTTTTTCCCCCAATATTTTTCAAAAAAACATTGGGGGGGGGGCCTAAAAGTTATTGGTCCTCCCGCATATACGGGACTCAAGCGTGTACGAAGGAGAGGGAGAATGCATTGCACAATGGTTTTTTTCAGTAATTACTGGGGAGGCTGAGTCCCCAAATTTATTGCGGGGGGGGGGGGCTCAAATGGCCTCAGCCTCTAGGTTCTGGCACCTATTCTTTATAGAGTGTAATTTATTTCGGTATCAATATCATTACTACCCAATTTTCAACCTTCCCCTCCCCCTCACCATGCATCTTTGGGCTTATTTTCATGTCGGCGCCATGGCCGTCCTCCGGTCGCAGTGAACAAAAGAAGAGACACTCAGTTTTTGCCACAGGCAAAGAAGAAAGAGCCCCCTCAACACCTCAAAGAATCTTCTTCTCAGCCGTGCCTTCTGGCAGTAAGGCTGGGACCTGACTACGGCGCGGTTGCACGCGGTTGAGGTTGGGGGGGGAAGGCATCATCTATAGTTTTATTCTGTCAACGCACAGATACAACTGCAACCGCTGAGCACGGTTTTTTCAACCGAGAAAATCCACATTTTTTGGGACGGTTGGGGTAACCGGAAAGCTGCCATCATGTATTGCAAAGGCTTGAGCTCCCTGATGACGGTTCGGCTGGACCTGCGGTTGCTCTCTTCTATTGTCTATTAAGTGGTTTGACAAGGAGGGTGATGCGATTTCGGATGCACTGGACAAAGGAATTGCTCTCCTTCTCAGGCTGCCATAAAAAAATGAGAGGAGAAGACAAATTCGAGGAACTGTATGGTGAAGTTCCATGTGACGGAAACTAATTCTTTGTTTGGCGCTTTTGCACTGATATCAATAAAAAAAACCAATGAAGAAAAAAATTAAATTTTTCTAACTAGTGAAATTTGTTTGCTTTCCTACATGAGCATACATTGAAACTCGGTTATAATGACATTCATAAACTAACGTGATTACGCTAAAACCGAGATGTATATTTTAGAACACTTGAATGAAATGCATTGGATCCCGATTATACCGTTTTAACAAAAAACCAATTAGTTATCTCATCCATAAGAGTACAAATTACCACGGGGCCCAACCATTTATAATAAATTCATAAAAAATTAGAAGTAAAAATAATCGGACATCTGGAGGAATATATTTTTATATTTGCAAATTCTCCATATCAAACTGTTGAAACATTTATTAAAAGCCTAAGTATGAACCGGGGATGAAATATGTCCCTAAGAGCTGCATTGTGTGTGTGTGTGTTTTGCTTTCATTATTGTCTTTTTGTTATTTATTTTTGTATCGTATATGAATGTGGCTGTCTATCTGTTGTTTTTGCAATGAAAAAAAAACCATCTAGGCCAGCAGTTCTCAACCGGTGCTCCGTGTGAACTCCCAAGGGCTCCGCTGCCCTCGAGGAAAATAAAAAAAGAACCAGTAAATTTAAAAAAAATAATTATTAATATTTTTGAATAAAAATAAATCAGTAACTTTGATGAATAAATAAAAAATAGGCCTACGGGGCTCCGCCATAGAAATTATATACTGGAAAGGGCTCCGTGGGTGAAAAAAGATTGAGAACCGCTGATCTAGACAAAACGTTGTATGCGGGTAATATCGAAGAGTGCACTAAGACAATTTTCCCACCTACCGTTCTTTTCAAGCAGTTTTTGATTTACATACACACACAAAGCCGCAACTAGGGAGAGCGGGTCCACTGTAACGAGTGCTGAACAAGAGCGGGGGGCGCCGAATTGCCTCTTTAACACCACTCCTTCTAACCTTTCCTTACACGGGGACGCCAAAAGCTTGCTAGCTCCAGTTAAAAAAGTATCTGCGGCCCTGTATGTACCTTAAACCTTGCAACATACATACTGATGTGCAGGGCCACAACGACATGCGTGGTCAGCCGGGGCAAGCACGCATTTTGGCGCCCCCTTTTAATATTGAAGGAGAGATGAAGGGTTAACATTTGCACTCCTGTCTGGCTCGGAGTTCGGGGCATCAGTCAGTGCCGTCTTAACGCATGGGCCCACCCGAGCACGGCCCGGGTGCCTCAAGAGAAGAGGGGCCTCCCAAAAATGAGATCCGATTGAAATTTTAAAGGATTTACCATGTAGGGCCTCCTAAAAACCACTTGGCCCGGGGGGCCCATAATACTCTTAAGACGACCCTTCATAATGTTGTATCATAATGTTTTTTAAAATTTGATTTTTTACAGTTTTTAAAACATGAAATTTTCAGAAATTTCATTCCGATTTCCTATCTGAATTTTTTTTTTCCTGACCATCAAAAGAAATATATATTTTTTTAAATAGGTGAAAATAATTTTTTCCTTGATTTTTTTTTTTGGTCATATGGGGTTTCCCAAAACTACAATTATTATGCTTAATTTCCATTAATTAGAAATTTAATTAATTGGAAATCTACTTTAATTACAAAGAAAAACGTGCTAAATTCATGGCCAATTTTTTTAAACTTCAAAAATATGTTATTTAAATAAATTATGACGATTCCAGTCATCATATATATAAAAAAATTTGTGCGATTTGGTCACGAATCGTAAAAGCATCAATAATGGGTCAACTTGTAGGCGGTCTTTCTTCAACTTTGAATTAATTTCAAACGGCAAATATTGTTACAGAAAATTAAATTCCATTTCATGAATATTTTTATTAGTATATACAGTAAAACCCCTCCTTTTTGTGAACACGAACAGGACAAAAAAAATTAAATCCATGTAAAATGGGTGACCGTTAAAAAGAGGTTTGAAATTCATACCTTTATATATTATACAACTAAATTATTATTTGTCCGTAAAAGAGGGAGTATCCGTTAAGAGGGGTTTTTACTGCAATGCAGCTTATGAGCACGAATTTGCATGCTAGCTGGAGCCAACTTCAGCTTGGCGAAAATAATTTAGCCAATCCCGAGATGTCACGTGACATTAAAAAATAAAAAACCCCGGTTGCTAACAGCAGTGTGTGTTTCACGCGAAATTCCACGGTTGCTGATAAGATCAACCGCACCAGCCGAACCGTAGTGTGCCGGCAGCCTAAGGATTGGAACGGATGGAGGGTGCAATTGGGGATTGAACGGCAGGGAAGAAATGAGATAAACGTATTGTCATGGAACAAGAAAGCCAAAGACCATCCAGATTTTTTAAAAGAACTAAAATTTTGAGCAGATTGTTTCCATTAACTAATTCATAATTAGGACAACTTTTGATTAAAAAAAAAATTTTCATCATTGGAAAATGAATAAGCCATATTCATACGAATTTTTGGGGGGGCTGAGCCGCGTCTTCAAAAATGTTGGGGGGGCTCGGGCCCATGGGCCGTATAGAAGTTTACGCCTATGTAGCCAGAGGCCAACTTAGCGTTGGTGTAGAATAGCTCCCGTTCCGTCATTATTCTATAGTCTTTGTATTGAAAGCCATAAAATGATTGCTTACCTGGGGCACCGCACGGCGCGTATATTCATTCGGTCGTGTATCAACCAGCCCTTTAAGTATGCAAATTGGTAGGTAGGTATTTATAGCTAGATGGGGGGTGGGCTCAGCAATGTTTTTTACCCGGTGACCTATGATGTTGTTGCGACGGCTCTGATCCTACTTTATGGAAATACAGCGAAATCTCAATCCAAAAACTAAGCATTAGCGCGAGTTGTTGTTCGCAATTAACTTAGTTTCACTGCTTTTGTGTCACCCTAGAGGCCGCAGCTAGAAACGAAAATTTACTCTGCCACATGGGGTCTATGTCCATTTCAGCACTAACTGCCCGTAATTGTTAACAAAAAAAGGGTAAACCCGACGCTCTTCTTGGACCAGCACCTGGAAACCCACCTCCTCCCCTCCTTCAGTTGAGGCCCTGTGTGGGCAACCTTTCATTAAAAATCTTTAATTGCACAATTAAGTGCTCGTAAAATTTTACGATTTTCTGCAGGAGAAACTGGAGAAACGGCTAGGCACCCAAGCTCTGTCATAAGAAGCAACATATAAGCACTTCGGCCACCGGGGGACCCGGGCGATTTTCTACAAGATTTTATTTTGCCGGTATATTTATTTTGGACGCTCAGCAGGTGTCTCTCCTAGGGAGTCATTTTCTGCAATCAATTAGTGAATGCTATCTGAATTCATCGCAACCCGATTCCAGAAAAAAAATTGTATTGGATTTAATGTTCACCTGAATCTATGACTCTATTTAAAAAGAGAGAGAAAAAATGTATTAGAATGTCTTAATTTTTTAATTCAATCAATAACGAAATTGAGAAAAGGGCCATTTTAATGATATGCAGATCAACAACGCATAACACGGCGATTATGGCAAATTTTCGAGAATATAGAATCAACATTAGTAAGCAGCTGCTATGAAGCGTGAGTAATGGAATATATGTCTATTTAATTAATTGGTTTTAAGTTCAATCAGTTTGTTTTAAGCAGTGTTTTTTTCCCAGTATTTTTTATAAAATCATGAATAACACTAAAAATTTCTGTACTTATGCTTCTCAACAACCTTCGATATGGGGAACTATGGTCTGCAGTACGAAGATATACTCTCTACCATTCACTGCATTGCAAAAAATAATTAATTTTATTTTCATTATATAGGGTGTTTCAGAAAGAATCATCCGATTATAAAAAAATCATAACTATTCAGCTTTTAATCCGTTTTGATCGAATAATGTTTTGGTAGAAAGAGGAAAATCTCGAGTTTCACGCAGGTGCCAATAGGTAGCGCTAACGTTCTTCCTTCGACCGCCACTTCAGTGTTTGTCAAGATGTCGACTGCACAACAGAAATCGTTTTGCGTTCCAAGATTCGCGAAGTGTGAGTCCGTAACAACTGTTCATCTTGCTTTTCGTCGACAATACCCTGGTGTTGAACTTCCTACCACTCAGAGCATTAGGCGATGGTATAAACAATTCCAAGACACGGGTTGTCTGTGTAAAGGGAAATCCCCTGGCCGTCTTTGCATGTCAGACGAAAATGTGGAGCGCATCCGACAGTTTTGCAGAAATTCACTCGCAGTGGATGCAAACATGCTCGCAAAAGTTTGGGACGAATTTGACTACCGTATAGACATATGCCGTGCATCCCAAGGTGGACATATTCAGCACTTTTAATTTGGTTTGTAAAAAACTTTATGATTGGCCATGTAATATAAAATTAATCTTAAGTGTCTATGTTCAATATTTTTCATAGTATACGCATTTCAAATCGAGTGATTCTTTTTGGAACACCCTGTACACAGAGCCGTCTTAAGAGCATCGTGGGCCCCCGGGCCAAGTGATTTTTTTGAGATCCTTACCAGACAAATTTTCGAAAATTTCAACCATATCTCATTTTTGTGAGACTCATTTTCTCCTGAGGCCCCCGGGCCGGCGCCGGGTGGGCCCATGCCTTCAGACGGCACTACCTGTACAATCTGTGAAAGTAAGTTTACTCCTTAATTTCCGTGAAGAATAAAAATCCCAGCAAACTTCGTTGGAAATACGGAGGAAAAGTCAGCATGACGCATGACCATATATACAAATATAGTTCAAATAGAAGATGACCATATGTCTTGTTTTTGTTGGAAGAGAATTATTTGTTTGGTAGCATTCGGTTCACTCATCATTTTATGGAAAATGCTTATTTTGTCAAGTATTCTAAGAGAGTTTGAAATTTTTCAACCATGAATTCATTATTTAACGTGAGTTGCGCATCTATGAAATGTCCTTTTTTTTTTAAATATGGCCACATTACATAAGCTCAACAAGTGTCTCACAACTGATTTTCTTCATTTTATCTAGTGGGTGAATGATGGCAACAGACCGCAGTTGAAGAAATATGAAATCCTCACCTGAATTATTATCCAAGAAATTTTCTAGCCTGAGGAATGTGGCGCTGAGTTTAGTTTCGAAACTAGCAAAAAATTTCATTGGTAAAACGTGCGTACTTTTTAATAAGATTAATTGCTTATTTTTTCAATATCCATGATACAAATTCAAGAGTTCGTTTATAGTGTTTAATGTGAAAATTTAATTTCTCGAATAATGCGCGGATTTATGAAATAGGGGCGTATATATAAAAAACATGTTTTGATTTATTTATTATTTATTTACAAAATATTGTTAGCCCAGGAGACGTACACAAGAGAATTCGTTTCAGTTTGATGCATGTATTGTTTAACATTGCTTAAAACTAGGTGATTGTAGGGGAATCAACATTAGCAGAGAAGAGTTTGTTCCATTCAACTAAATGATGCCAGGACAGAGAAGCAATCAGTAGAAGCGAAAATAGGTTCAAGTTTTTGGGAATGGTCAAGTATAATTAAAAAGTAGGATGGCTTAGCCACTAGCTGGAATTCTAGGAATATCAAAGTTTAGATGGCTACGTAGAAATTGTTTTTGCCGTGTTAATAGGCATTGATCATCATGAGGAGCACTAGTCAGAGATAGAAGTCAGATTCTGTTTAAGATCTTGATCAGAGCCGTGATTAATGATAAGGTAAATTATGCATTCAGTGGCAAAGTGTCTAGTTGTGTAGTTGAGTGTTTCTGGGAGATTTATGTAAATTAAGAATAATTGGAATAATTTTTATATTGCTTCGGAACCATGTCCGTCTTGACAGTTTAATGAACCCCAGGTACAACATTCTAGGTCCCCCTCACCTGACTAGGAACATCCACCTTCCAGTTTACATAATCTCATAAATTGTTGTGCTAGATTTCTCATTATTTCTTTATCACCCTCCAGGTGTCATTAAGGCCAGATTTTCACATGGGCTACTGGAGAATTTATTTTGGTCCTCATGGTTTTGAGGCCCCAAAATTTGAACAATAACTGACTAACCAAATATCTTTGACCTCAGTTGCAGGAGGCCACACGTCAAAATTAGGTTTTTGCTCCCATTTGTTAAGTGATAAAACTGCCCTGATTAAAACACTTTGCTTCGGATAACACAAGTCATCTGAAATTTTTGCTGTTCTTTTACAGCGAATCTGAATTTTTCACATTTTTTTAAAAATGTTTTCATAATTTTTAAACAATCTGCCTGGTAAAAAGTTATGGTTAGTTACAAAGTCATTCACAATCCTCAGATAGGATGTGAACTCGTACCGGATAATGCTAACTGAAAATCGCTAGTTTAATTGGTAGGGTTTGTAAGGTAAATGGAAACTTTTTCCAAAAGGGTGTTTCCAAGCTCCGAAAATGGTTGTATGTGTATTAACGGACTCAATAAATTCGAATGTCCCAGTAAAGCTTATTGTAATTACATCGAACTTCCAAATGAGACATCACCTTCAGATAACCAATAGGAGAAAAAAAGGAAATAGTAACCCAGAAGGGGAAGGAATAATAGCCAACAGAAGAACAGAAGAAAATGGCAGACCTTCAGTGCCGTCTTAACGCATGGGCCCGCCCGGGCACCCAAGAGAAGAGGGGCCTCACAAAAATGAGATTTGGTTGAAATTTTCTAGAACTTACCTGGTAGGGCCTCAGAAAAACCATTTGGCCCAGGGGCCCATGATGTTCTTAAACGGCCCTGCAGACCATCGTTGACCAGGAAGAAAAGCACCAACAGGCTAGAAAAGAAATCTTCAATAGAATAAAGGATTATATTATAGTTGTTCCTCTCTGTTTAAGTTTATACAAAAATTAACTCTCATATTATTTTTTATCGTGAATTCTCACGGCAAAACAAACTATAAAAATTAAGTTATATTGGGAAAATTCTCTGATTGCTTCACAAGAGTAAAGCAGATTGAGTATGTGATTTAATAACTTGCAAAATAGTGGTACTGATAGAAATTGGACAATAATCTAGAAATTTTCTTAACCACCATTCTTGCTGATCAAAATTTGACAAAATATTTAACCAACACCATTTTTAGTAAAAAGTTACTTTAGTGATTAACCCTCGGAGCACTCCTGTCATCCTCATATGAGCCTAGTAGCCTTCTCAATTATCCTGTGATGATTAGAAATTGTTTTCTTTAAGATGAAATTCTTAGAATTACACATAGATAGCGTATGCATTCAAGCTCTCTCTAATTACTTGTAAAACAGGAATTTTTTTGTCGAAAACAGCATTAAATGCGGCTAGAATAGTTTCTCACATTTAGAGCTGTTTTCTCCGATTTCTGTTTCGAAATGCAATATTCACTGAGATATTCAAATTCAGAAGAAAAGAATTTTTCGGAAAAATGTTAAATGCGAATAAAACAGTTTTCCCGCATTTAGAGTTTTCCCCTAATTTTTCTCCTTTTTTAAATTTGAATCTCGGTGAATATTACACTTAGAAACATAGAATTATTTTGTTGACCTCAGAAAAGACAGAGCAACAACTTTCTAATTCAGTTTTTGAGTACACGGGGACTGTATAAAAAGTTAATTTCTTTATAACCTCTCAAACAAATTGAGGGATTTTAAGTAGCTGCAAATCATTTAAAAACTTTTTGTAATTGAAAGTATGTTTCGAAAGTCAATGGTTACAGAGATATCCACTGTGCAAACAATTCGGGACAATTCTATATTTTTTTATTGTCTATTCTCCGCCAGGTTTGCTTGTACTGTGTGGGAGGGTATACATGTGATTGAGTTATGACAGAGTGTCTGACTACAGTTAATATCGTGTAGGTAGTTTTGGGTTCGAACCTAGATTTTACATTTGAGTCACACTTTTTTTTTCGATTGTATTGATTTTACAGCTTCTGAGTTTGGCTGTCATCTATTTTTCACAAAAGAAAACAAAAGAGAAATTCTGTAATATTCCTGTAGTGAGCATTTTTTTTACTGTTCCTGCAGCCAAATGGTTAAGGATAGAAACATAGCAAAGCAATAGAGTATATACAATCAGTTTTGAGTTCTCAAGCAGCAGGCATTAGACAAAGTTATATGGCAGTTGTGAATGCTGAATCGTATCGATTTGCAATCATCATCAACAACAACCATTTTCAATCCACTGTTGGATGAAGGTCTCCTATAAATTTTTCCATTCTGCTGTCTGACGCTTTAGCCATCTAGTTGAGTCCTGCCACTTTCCTGATCTCGTCAATCCATCTTGCATGCGGACGCATTCTCGGATATTTAACACCATGGGGGTACCAATCTAGAATATTTGTGGTCCATCCGTTGTCCTGCCTTCTTGCAATATGTCCAGCCCATTTCCATTTCAAACGTTTAATTCTTTCCATGATATCATTCCTTTGTGTGGTTCCTTATCCAAGTGATTCGTTTTCTGTCTCTCCTTGTGATGCCTAGCATACATCTTTTCATGCTCCTTTGTGTTGTCTGTAGCCTTTGTATCATCTTGCTTTTGAGTGTCCATGTTTCAGCTCCATACGTCAGTGCTGGTAGCACACACTGGTTAAACACTTTTCTTTTCAGGCATAATGGCATGCGACTCTTCAGAATTGCAGTTTTTGCCAAAAGTGCTCCATCCAATCCTGATCCTTCTGTTTATTTCATTAATGATTCCGTTGTTCATGGTAATTTCTTGTCCCAGGTATACATAGCTTTCTACTTCTTCTATCTCTGTGTTGTTGAGCAAGATTGTCCTATTCAATGCAAAGGGGTTGAACATAACTTGAGTCTTTTGCAGATTCATTTTCAAGCCCACCTGAATACTTGCCTTTGCCAATTCTTCTGTCATTTCTTCTAGTTCGTCTGGATTACTGCTGATAACAACAATGTTGTCTGCAAAACGCAAATGGTTGAGAAATTCTCCATTTATTTTAATTCCTTTTTTATCCCAATCCAGTTTTCTGAATACTTCTACTAAAACAGTAAAGAGTTTGGTGAGGTGGTATCACCCTGTCTGACTCCTTTTCCGAGTTTAATGCTTTTCCTTTTGCTTTTACTTTATCCAAACAGAATCGTTGCAGTTGCTTTTTTCTTGATGATATTGATGTAAGTCTTCTCTACCCCAATTACATCTAGAGCTTTAACAACAGCAGATGTGAAGACAGAGTTTAACACTTTCTCAAAATCAACAAAGGCCATGCACAATGGTAATTCATATTCCTTATGTGTCTCTATAAGTTTCCGGATTGTTTGGATGCGATTCATTGTACTGAATCCACTTTGAAATACTGCCTGTTCTTTTGGTTGAGCTTCGTCCAATTTGGATTCAAGCCTATATGTCAGCAGTTAAGTGAAGATTTTATAAATTACTGATATGAGACCGATTGGTCGATAGTTCTTGATGATAAGAGAACAATTGGTTGATAGTTCTTGATATCCTTTTTTTTCGCCCTTTTTGTAAAGAAAAACCATCATTCCGTTATTCCAATCTTCAGGCACATCCAATTTTGTGAGACAATATGTGAATAAGGCAGCTAGCATAATGGCAAATTTTTCTCCTGCTTCTTTAACAATATCTATTGAAATCCCATCTTCACCTGGGCATTTCTCTTTTTCATACATCTTATAGCCTTATAGAGTTCCTCTTTCAGCACAGGTGCTACTTGTACAAATTCTGCTCCATTTTCTTTTCTTTTTGCTCCCTTTCCTTTGTTCCGATCTTGTTCTTCATGTTTGTATAGAGTATTATAAAATTCCTCAACAATACTAATGATTTCGTTTCCATCTTTCCTTTTTAGTGCAAAAATTTCCTCTCTACACAGTTTTCGTTTTGCTGATTTTAAGCTCCTATTATCTTCCAATGCTTTCTTTACAATATTGCAATTAAACTTCCTGACATCTTCTGTAATCCTCTTTCGTACTGTATTGCAAAGTTCTGCATATTCCACTTTTGATTTAGGGCCATTCTTCTTAATCTGAAATTCTCTCCGGTCTTTCATAAGTTTCTTTGTTTCTTCTGTTATTTTCTTCTTCGGTTTGATTTCTTTTTCTCCAGCAACTTCTTTTCGGGTAGTGGTTAAAGTTTTGTTCAGCGTGGTGACATCTTGTCCATCCTCAGTGGTGTTATATAGCAAATCAAATCAGTTCTTCAGCTCTAACTGGAATTTATATCGATGTTCTTGAAGCTTTACCATATCGATGACAGTTTTTCTATTTTTGATAAGTTTCACTCTTTCCATTTTAGTGTTAAGCCTTATTTTACATCTAACATGTCGATGACCACTTCCTGTATTGAATTTGTTGAGAACACTGCAGTCTTGTATCATATGCTTCTTATTAGATATTATGTAGTCGATCTCACTAGTTGCTCCAGTTAGACTTCTCCAGGTCCACTTTCTTTGGGGTTTCTTCTTAAAAAATTAATTCGTGTTGCATAACTGTATGTTCTCTGTAAATTCGACAAGTTGGTTTCCTCTGTCGTTTTGCACACCGTAACCATGACTTCCAACCGAGCTTTCACCATTTCTTCTCTCTCCAATTCTGGCATTGAAGTCACCCATTACTATTTTGATATGATGGTTTCCTTTACTATGCAGCTCATCTAGTTCTTCATAAGTCTTTTACTTCAGAATAGCTTGTTTGTTGGTGCATAGACTTGTATAATCTGTATCCATTATCTGCTTGATATTTGCATAACCAGCTTTGCAAATTTATCAGATGTACTATCTAACTCAATGATGTGATTTTTCCACTTTTTATGAATTAGAAATCCTACTCCACTGGTCCTTCCATTATCTGTTCCTCTGTAGTGAAATACATGTCCACTTGCAAGTTCGATTTTCTCCTTCATTTTTCGTCTTATTTCACAGATGCCTAAGATGTCCCCCAATTTATTCTTTTTACAGTTCTTCCAACTCCTGCAAACAATTTTCTGAAGAAAGAGATCGTCCATTATACGTGGTCAAGGTCATCTTATTGCAGCCTGGTCCTACCCAGAGATTCTTAGCAACCTCTGTCTTCATGTCTTGCTGGTTGCTGCCATAACCAGGGACACTCAGACTTCTGGGGACTGGGGACCTTAGTTTATTGACAGGGTTCATATTTCTTTTTAGAGGGTTTTTGGTCGTAATCCTCCATGCTGGCCAGTATGGGGTGGAGGAAGCCCATCTGCGTCCATTCACCACGTGTTAAACATGGCTACTTACAGGCTCTACCACGAGAAGGTGCAAATTGCCACACCATAATATATATATGTATGTTATGGTAAATGAGACAGATCCAGTTAATGTGCATAATTGTGACAATTTTGGTAAGTATGATAAATTCATGTAATTGAATACCTCTTCACGGTTCTCAGGAAAAATGGGCCAACATTGTCTGTGGTTGCTTGAAAAGTAGATAAGGGATCAAAGTCCAATGGACGGCAATAACGACCGTTCTGTTGCCCACCAGATTTGCACTTATCCTCCTCTTTTTTCCCAGTAGACTAAATTAGAGAAGTAATAATTGCTTTGATAATTAGAAATTAGAGAAGATGGTTAAATCAAAATCTATCAAAAGTTTTTTTCTCTCAGGTTTGATTAGTTATAATTACTATCAGTGGTTCGTAGAGTGCGTCAGGGCTCCTAGGGGTGTTGCTCTGAATTAGCAACATTAATGCACGTCAGTTCTGTGCTATAAATTTTTTTTTCTCTTTTTCTGAACTATTCTTGGAGGCAGCGAAGAAATGATGGCTAGGACAAAGAGGGTTGGCAAACCTTTGAGAACCACTTAATACTATATAAATAGAATTATTGCTTACCTAGTTGCTTCAAGAAGAAATTCCACGCACACAGAAGTAATTTTATCTTGATGAATAGTTTGAAGGAAATGAACAGCCAAGCTGCTGTGACATAAGCAAATTAACCCATATATCTGTTTGTATCAGTCACAAACAACAAGACAAATTTTTCCAAAAAAATCATGCATTCTCTTGGGGCATTCAAATGGTCTACTGAAACATGTATCTGGATCGCCCCATTAATGCAGAATTTCATTCATTGTAAAACACTTTTACCCTGAGGGACAGGAGGGATGCCTGCTGAGACACAATCGAGAAAAAAAAGATGTGTGCTTTCTCTTTCTCTCTACAGAAATACTCTTCATAGGTGCCTGACCATGCACAACTACTGGACACCAGGGTTTAAGCTACGGTTGCATTTTTTGCAAAATGCGAAAGAAAATCGTAGAATGCGAAAGAAGTAGTAGCCACTTCTAGTAGTAGCCGCAAAAATGCATACAGGAGGTACAAAATGAGTAGACATCCAACCATCAATCATTACATTAGCATTGTAGCAGTTTGCTAAAGCTTTCCCCCCCCCCCATTTTCGCTTTTTTTCGAAAGGAATTTTTTTATCCAGCTTAAACCCTGCTGGATACGTATACATAAAACAATCCGACAGAACAAGATGTATAGGGTGAAAAAAAATTGTTAGTTTTTTTTACAGAAACAATCAGTAAAAGGTTTCCATTTTACTGGGTGCTCAGGCAGCCACAGCACCCCCTCCCACCCTGGTTCCGATGTTTCTGCTAGAACATACGATGCCTGGTTACCCTCCATACTTCTTTGACACAAGCAAAAATTATGAAAAAGAAGAGTGGGCCCTTTATCAGCTCCTAAAGGCTATATCAATTTGTTTTGAAACCAGAGGCTAAAGCAAGATTCAAAGCACATTAGAGGGAAACGGGCAGTTTCGTTTCTTTTCAATTTTTTTTTTATGTTTAATATTTACAAAAAGAATGAGAAATCTATGTAGGAAATTTTTATTTCTGAATCAATTCTGTGGATGCTCCGCCCCATGCTACAAAGCATTGTGGGTGCTCCAACACCCACAGCATCCCTGGTTCCAACACCACTGATAACACATAATTAAAAGATAGTTTTTTTAAAAACCTATTTCCACTGTCATTGTTTTCTTATATAAGTACAACTTCAGAGTTTGTTTTTTAATCTTTTTTCTTTTTCTATTTCGTGTAAAGATGGAGGATGGAAATTATTCAAATGAACTTGAAAACATAAGCAGCAAGTCTAATGAGCATAGAGCACAAAAAACCATGGAATTATACTGTCATGAAGTGGATAGATCATCAGAAACATTCTCAGAGTCTGCAAATAATTCAGGATGTCATAAACTCATAAAAGGATTTACAGAAAATGAATTTTTATCATCACTATTACAAGCATGTTGTGATGATGTGGAAGAGAGTCTGGGTGGTGAGCAACTCTCTGATTTTATAGTGGAATGTCTCACAGTCTTGGACAAGGTAGGTGAAATTTATATGAATAAAAGGAATTTTGCAAAAAAAAAAATGGTTTCGAAATGCACGTTTTGAGTTTCATGTTAGACCATGCATTCTTTGCTTTGATGACAATTGTTTGTATTGGTGTGTACTATCACCTCTCTTAAAGTTTCCCCATCTTTTCTGAATCACCCTGTATAAGAAATGTGAAGTATACAATATACTTGAAACAATTCTACTGTGCTGCAATATTCAAGAAAAAGAAGGCAAATATTTTAAAATGTTTAAAAATTGAAATTTTCTATCAAATTTAGATCATATTTTGGTCAACTTTCTAGAAAATCGGTCTATTGAATGGAAAAAAATATAACTTAAGAAAATGCAGAGAATACAAAGAAGTTTGAATACACTGATACATTATGTCCTGAGCACGCTATCTTTATTTAGAAACCTCAAATGTGTCGCATCTGAATATATGGAGTCGATCAGTAAATATGGGATTATTACAAAGTGCTGTGCATTTAGGTACTCTGCATTCATAAGTGATATTAAGATATTGTTGATAAAGAAATTAAGAAAAAAAATAGCGCTAGCAAATAACTTATTTACCAGAACAAATGTTTCAGCACTCGTGGGTTATTTTTTCAAGGAAAAACTTGTTACAAATGTTGACAAGGTAGCTGAACGCATAGCACTTTATTTACTTATTCCTGGCGTTCCTTACAGGTGTACTTTTGTTTCCTCTCAGCATGTAACAAAGTATTTTTTAAAGGAAAATTCATGAAACTGAGGAAAAAATTAAGTAAAATATTGTTATATGCAGTGCAATGAGGATTCTTAAAAATAGTGATGCAGAAGGAATTGTATCTGAATCAAGTATTTAGCAAGGTTCTGATGTCTGTATGTAGGTGAATAATTGCATACTTAAGATACGTGAACTGTAAAGTACTTTTGTGAGCACTAATCTCTCACATTAATGTGATTTTCTTTGGCAATATGAACTCATAAATTTGTGCTGAGTAATTGAAATTTTTTGTACAGCAAAGTATTTCTTTGGGACTGGTGACACTTACTGAAAACATGGTTTACCGCTCATCTCTCTTCCATGATTTCAATAATGCTGATGAAATTATGAATCTATTCTTTCGCAGTCTCCGGTTCTTGGTTTCAAATATCAAGTAAGATTCTTATTGATGTTTCCAAAACTGTTTTCATTTTTAAATTTTTACTTTCATCCCTTACAGTGACAATCCCGAGATCTCATCTAACTTGATCCACTTTATTTTGGGAATCCCAAATTATCTCATTCTTAAAATGTTCTTATTTGGTTAATTCCATGATAAAATACACCATGATGGTCATTTTTTAAATTACTTTTAAAAATATTTTTTTGCTTCAGTTTTGTGCTAAGGAAGTTTAATTTTATGATTTAATTATTGAAAAGCATCGCGTGTATCTGAATCTGGCCACAGCAACAATCAGAAATTGCTCTTGTAGCAACATGTCCTCTGCTCGATTTCCTCAGATTATTGTACTTCAAGTTTGACCGCTAAAAAGTAAGTTGACACTAAATTTCATTATTTCTCTTAATTATTTGAATGTTGAAGTAATGAAAACTGCACATAAGTTTATTTGTACTAAGCATTATATATATCAAGTTTATTTTTTAAAATAGGTTTAATGGATGTAGTGTGAGTCACACAAAAGAACCATTTTTTGTGTTTGCAAAGTTACCAATGTGATTTCATTAAACATAAATTAAATTTTCCTAATACATCATAAAAGTCATAATTTAGTTGAGTTATTTTATTTTTTACTGCAGTTAAAAATAAACTGTGACTGGAAATATTATGTAGTGTGAGTCACACTGACATGCCATTTTACTCATTTCCACATGCAATGTGTTTATATAAAATGATTATTTTCTTTCCTCACACAAATAATTTTATCAAGTTATTTGATCGAATTTGAATTCATTGAATTCATCAATTTGAAAACTATTTTTCTAGTAATTATGCCCAAGACAGCTGCAGAACGTAAAGCAGAGCAAAGACAACGAATGAGGGAATATGGCAAATATGCAGAATTCAGAAACTGAAAGACAAAATAAGGCTCTTAAAAAAAATGCTCCCAAAACTAAAGAACAACAAGAAACCAAAAGGAAGAAGAAAAGAGAAGAAATGAGACAATATTCAGGCACTTGAAGTATCTAAAATCTAATGTTCAAGAGAACGAGCTTTTCATCACCATGGATTTCAGTGAAAACTATGCATTTTCCTACCAGGATGAAATCAAGTCTGCATACTGGGCAGCAAATTCCTGCACAATTTTCACTGCTATGACCTATATTAATTATAATCGAGAATTATGTTCTTTTCCAATGATCATTGTATCTGATTACATGCAACAGGATAAATATAAAGTGGCAGTTTTCACTGTCACAATAGTGAAAAAATTAAAAGAGATGTTTCCAAAATGTGACAAAGTTATTTATCAATCAGATGATACTGGAAAACACTTAAAGCAAAAATATTCCATTTGTCTTGGCACTATGATTCTTGATCAATTTGAATGGCATTTTACAGCCATCAGCCATGGTAAAGGTGCAATTGATGGACTGGGTGAAACTGAAGCGTAGAGTTAGAGAAGCTACTCGTTTTAGAAGCATTGACTCTAGAACAGCAGAGGAATTTTCCAAACATGCGGGAATATATATCCCAGTGTCACTGTTAGCTTTGTTGCAAAGGAAGCAATTGAATCACAAAAACCAAAATTAGATCATTTATGGGCCCCAAATGAATGCAAGATTCACACAATACCAGACACAAGATGTATTTTTTTTTTTTAAAGCTAGAGCCATATAAAGTGAAACTCTCACTGGTATCAAAAGAATATAAAGAATTCAATTTCATCACTGGCGCACATGAGCAAGCCTTGATACCAAATGAGAGCACTCCAGTTAACAAAAATTTCAATATTAGTAAATGAGTTTCGGTCCCATTTCTTGGGGGAAAAAACCACTAAGCATTTTGCTGGACAAATTATTTCTTCCTCCAATTTAAAGAAAATAACTAAAGTTTCTAAAATATTAGACACCAGAAAATTTTCATGGCCGGAAACAGATGATGTTGCAGAAATTAAAAGAAATGCTGTTGTGACAAGATTACCAGAACCACCTTTTGATAAACGAATGCACTTTCTTACAAACATTGCTTGCACACATACAAACATTCTGTGGTTTTGAGTTCACTAATTTTATGATGGGATGAATAAATGTCATAATTTTCATTGCATTTTTCTCTTTAATTTCCTAAAACTGGACTTTATGATCTGAATTAAAACTGGAAATTTGAAATGTAGTGTGAGTCACATTTGCTGTGTAGTGTGAGTCACACATAAAACATTCTGTGGAATGATTATTTCTGATTCAACTTATATAATATATAATAAAATAAAAAGCATGACTATTAAAGATAAAAACTACGCCAAAAGATTTTTTTTCCCCGCTCATAAGAGGAAGATATTTTACCATCACTATGAGTAAAAAATATGACTTCCTTTTGTGTAGTGTGAGTCACAGTGTGATTAAATAATTTCTATAGAGGTTAAAAAACAAGAAAAATATAGGAAGTTTGTTTTATTTAGTAAATCTAAACCTGGAAAATATTATCTAATTTCAAAAATTATTTTAAATACAAAAACTTATTTTTTATTGAGATTGTTTATTAGACAGAAATTTCAAATGTAGTGTGAGTCACACATGGAAATGACCATTTCTTCAATCCCGAGCCCAGATACCATTGTAAGTTTTCTCCTGATAACATGCTTTCCTTCCCCCTCCCCCATTCTGCCAATCAACTGCCAGTGGGCAGAGTCAGCGAAGTCTGATAACTAGAGCATGGATTATATGCAAATGTATATGTGCATATGCATTTGCATATTTTGGCTTTTTTTAGCATTAATGCATATAAATGCATAAAATCAAAGAATTTTCAGTATAAGCATATTTTTAAAGGTTTATTTAAGCTCACTCAATTTTTCTTACAATTTTTCAAATATTATTTATAATATTTTCATAACATCGGTTTTTTTCCCGCAGGTGAAATTTAGTGAATTAGTACACATTTATAAAATATTTTACCAATATTAACCGTTTTATTGTAATTCTATTTCTATAGATATATCAAAGTATTAAATTTTTTTTAGAAATAGTGTCGAAATTCTTTTGCTACTGGTTTTTTCGTTATGGAGCAGGTACAACAAACTGAAAATTAAAAAATGCCTGAATAAAAAATATGTAGAAGTTAATTTGCATATGCAGGGGTATATATATAAGGGGATATTTTTTGTAAATGAATGTTTTGTAAATGAATATTATTTTGAGAGGAATTGAACATGCACGAAGAAATGGGAAAAGATGCATTTTAAAAACACATCTGCATTTTTTTGCATAATAATTTTTTAATGCATATTTTCTCATGTTTTGTATATATTTCCAAATTTTTTACTTTCTCAAGATTTTTAGTGCATATTCTGAGGTGTTTAAAACATATTTTGGGAATTTTCAGTGCATATTTTGGCATTTTTAGTGCTTAAGTGTACATTTTGGTATTTTAAGTGCATATTTTTAAATTTTTGAGTGCATATTTTTGAATTTTTGAGTGCATATTTTTGAATTTTTGAGTGCATATTTTTGAATTTTTGAGTGTATATTTTTGAATTTTTGAGTGCATATTTTTGAATTTTTATGTGCATATTTGCATATTTTTAGAGCATATTTTGTCACTTTTATAGTGCATATAATCCGGGCTCTACTGATAACAGAAGGGAAGAGAAAGGATGTTTTTCCTTTTATGATTAAAATGCACAGCATAAATAACAGAAAAATATCACTTTTTTTTTCTCTTCGTTATTTTCTTCTGTTTTCTGTTTGGAAGGGGGCACATTATCAGTGTGTGCAAAAATAAATATTTAAACTAAGTGGCAATTTCTAGAAGCTTCACTGATTTTGACTGTGGCAGATCAGAGAAGACAATGTAACTTGACTTAAAAAACTTTTACATGATTTTATATTAAAAATGTTAGTTCAAGCATAATTTATAAGCATCATAATACCACTAAGATGGAAAAAATTATAGTGGGGTAATCAAGTGAAAATAGTTCAGTCAATCACCATATTGCATCCTGGAAAGAAAAACGCCACAACTCACGTGAAAGTTAATAGACATAGCAAGAAAGAAGTGGAATCTAGATTGGCAAATAATATTGATGGTGACCCAAAATCATTATTCAGTTACGTTAATAATGGATGCAAGGAATCTGTTGGACATTCATCGAAGGGTCTAGGATGAAGAACAAAAAAAATGTAAGGTATTCAACAGTATTTTAGCATTCAATTTTTAACAATGTGATGCTTTAGGGGGGGGGGGGAATTGAACCACAGGTTAATAAGGAACTCAATGGAATGCAAATTCAAGATGTCCTCCAGCTTCTTAATTTATTTGCTCACAGGACACCAGAACTGGATGACATTTAGCTCAGAGTCTTTAGGGAATGCATTAATCAGCTCTGTTTACTAGTTGCACAGATCTATACAGGAGTAGTGTGGCTGAAGGCATTATCTCACGAGATAGGGACTCCGTTAGCAAGTATCCAATCTTAAAAAAGGGTGGTACGGAAACCATATCATACTATTGCCCAATGAGTTTAACTACTAAATCAGACATGCACCTTGTCCATATTCCTCTGCGGAACTTCTAAAGAATTGGTACATGTTGGAATATGTGTGTATGTATAGTGAACCTTCTGTGAAGTTTGTTTCCGTGTAATGCTTGTTATGTGTAGTGCTGCCATCTGCAATCAATTTATTAAACTATGAGTTTTTTCTCAACTTGTAGTGAGGGAAGTGTAATGAATGAATAATTGTAACGTAAGGCCTGTTGCTCTCTCCAGCGAGACTTTTTGACAGAGAGATCAGCTCACATTCGCACCTCAAAGTTGGAAATTGCAGAAAACCAACTTCAGCCGACCACCCAATGAGTTTAACTAAAATACTACTTTCTCTCTGAATACTGGAAATTATAGTTGAAATGGGAACTCATGAAGTGTTAAGAGATAATGTGTGTTGTGGCAAATTAGTATGGGTTGAGCAAGCAAAAGTGTACATAACCAAACTACTTTGCTTCTATCATCATGTGACTAAAGCTTTTGGCAAAAGCAAAAACATCAATGTTGTTTATTTCCAGAAGGCATTCAATTGGGTCCAACATTGTAAACTCTTGAAGCGTTTATATGAGATTGAAATTAAGGGTATCTCTCTCTCTCTCTCAATTACAGTGCCATTGGCAAAATGCAAATGGTTGAGAAATTCTCCATTTATTTCAATTCCTTTCTCATCCCAATCCAGTTTTCTGAATACTACTAAAACAGCAGTAAAGAGTTTGGTGAGATAATATCACTCTGTCTGACTCTTTTTCCAAGTGTTATCTTTGTTTTTCCTTTGTCCAAACGAATAGTTGCAGTTGCTTCATCATATATTTCCGTAATGATATTGATGTAAGTCTTCTCTACCCCAATTGCATTTAGAGCCTTAACAATAGCAGATGTGAAGACAGAGTTTAACGTTTTCTCAAAATCAACAAAGGCCATACACAATGGTAATTCATATTCCTTATGTCTCTCTATAAGTTTCCTGATTGTTTGGATGTGATTCATTGTACTGAATCCACTTTGAAATCCTGCCTGTTCTTTTGGTTGAGCTTCGTCCAATTTGGATTCAAGCCTATATGTCAGCAGTTAGGTGAAGATTTTATAAATTATTGATAGGAGACTGATTGGTCGATAGTTCTTGATATCCTCTTTTTCGCCCTTTTTGTAAAGAACCATCATTGCGTTATTCCAATCTTCAGGCACGTCAGATTTTGTGAGACAATTTGTGAAAAAGGCAGCTAGCATACTGGCAAATTCTTCTCCTGCTGCTTTAATAATGCCTATTGAAATCCCATCTTCACCTGGGCATTTCCCTTTTTTCATACAACTTATAGCCTTATAGACTTCTATGAGCACAGGTGCTACTTATATAACTTTTGCTGGGTTTTTTTTCCCTGCTCTCTTTCCTCTGTTCCAATCCTTTTCACATTTTTACAGAGTTGTAAAATCTCTTGACAATTTTAATAATTTGTTTACCATCTGTGCAAAAATTTCTTTTCTTCCAACACAGTTTTTGTTTTGCTGAATCTAAGCTCCTATTAGCTTCCATTCCTGCCTTCTTTACAATATTGGAAAATTAAACTTTCTGACATCTTCTGTAATCAGCTTTTGAATCGTCTTACAAAGTTCTGCATATCCCACTTTTGATTTAGGGCCATTCTTGTCAATCTGAAATTCTCTCCAGTTTTTCATCAGTTTCTGATATTTTATTCACTGGTTTAATTTCTTTTTCTCCAGCAATTTTTGCTGCTAATTTTAGGGTAGTAGTTAAATTTCTGTTCATCAATGGTGACATCTTTATCTTCCATGGGGTATTAAATAACCATTCAAATTGGTTCTTCAGCTCCAGCTGGAATTTATATCTATTTTCTTGAAGATTTGAATTCCTGATAAGTTTTGCTCTTTCTATTCTAGTATTAAACATTATTCTACATTTCCTGAGTCTGATTGCTTCCTGTATTGAATTCCTGTTGAGAACACTGCAGTCTTGGATGTATTCCAGGGATGCTGGAACATATCTGCTCATGTTGCTAAAGCAATACCAATCATTTTTACTGTATTGCTCAGCAATACCAATCATCATCGGGTCAGTCAACTCCATTTTTTGAAAGCATTGCTAGACTATCCGTGAGAAGACATCCATTGCAAATTGAAATTCCAACTGCCAGGAATAATGTTAAATTTTATAACTTCCGATGCCGATTTGGAAGAATATGGAACAGATTGCCAACAGAACTCGTGTGCTCATCCACATATCACAGATTTTGTCATTCTGTCAACGGTTTTGATCTTTCATCATTTTTAACGTGCTATGTATTTTAGTTCACATTGAGTTTTATTGGTGTATATATGCGTATTTATTGCTTATTTGTATATACATATCATATTATAGTGTTCGTGCTTTTTTTAAGAAAACCTATTAATAGGTGTCATCTTTATGTTTTTTCCCATATGTTTGCGTTTTTGTATAAAATCTTCATATTTTCTACTGATATCGCTGCTTTTTCTCATAGGCTGTATTGATTATTTTAATTTGGAATAACATGCAATGATTTTTTAATACTTTAAATTTATTTTTTTGTATATTTTAATTCATATACATTCATGTTAAATTTTTTTTGTGTGTACATGTTTATTTTAATATTTGTGTGTGGGTATTTTTTTTATTACTATATTTTAAAACATTTCTTAGTAGCATTTTTTATGCATTTCCCCCTTGCACATGTTCGTGTGCATGAATGTTATTGCTTTTCTACTGATGTCTCCGCTATTTCTTCCCAATTTCGTTGATTGTTTGAATTGTGCACCTGTGATGTTAGAGCCGAGGGCCTTGCACAGGTTTGTATATTAAATAAAATAAAAAACCATTTGAAAATAGCTCATATATTACACTGAAAGCGTTATTTTATGTTTGCTTGAAAAAAGGAATTTTAAATCGCTATTAATTTTTTTTTGCCTCTTTTACTCACTACCAACAGTAAAAGCTACCATTCTCTCCGTTCTCCCTGGGGAACCTATCAATTGATGAAAAGTTTGCATATCCAAAAATGTCTAGCACTAGCTCATTAGCCCTGGGGATGATAAAACAGAATTTGACTAAAAAGACATCCGTAACCGAATGCCATTGTCATCTAGTTCCTGATATTTCTTGTATTCATCCTTCCCATCAGTGATTTGCGTCCTGTTGTTGAATTAAAGCGGTCCATTGTGAAGCCCACGGGCACCATGGCACTTGAGATGGTTTTTCAGGCTGTATTCATTGAACACATGCAATTAACAATAATTGAATCTGTCGGTCATTTTTACTCATTAAAAAGAGCCGCTGATAAGCATACAATGAGGGAATGGCTGCCGTCAAAGGTCCCTGGTTGTTTTTTTGGTATGGTATCCAGTATGTTTTCCACATGAGGGAAAAAACTCGTTTATACACTACAGCAACATCAATAATCCCCCCCTCCCACAAAAGGGTAGGGCTGACAGTGGTCCAGCCCTGAGGCCCAAGATAATCAACATTGTTTTTGTTTTCACGCTATAAATTCATTATAGGAGGTCGCGTTAAAGATTCCAGTTTGGGAGGCCCCTGCTTCAGGATGTGGGGACCATACCAATACTTACCAAGAAAATAGACAAGAAGCTATAGTGTGGCAAATTTTTTTCAACTTGTCCTTGATTGTAATCCAGCCGCACTAAGCATGGATCTTTTATTCCTGTTCCTGTGCAATTCTTTTTGTTTCAAAGATACATAAATTAAGAAATTAATGAAGTAATCACAAATTTGATAGAACAGATTTTCTGAATAAATGTATTTATTTAGTTTGAAGGAGCTTCTCAAATTCAAAATCTAATTTATTCAAAAAATATTTCAAATTTTTTATCATATTGAGACAGACGCTCATAGATTTACCATATTTTACTGAGACGAAAATCTTTTTCCACAAAAGTAGGTTGAATTACCTGTCATCGCTGAAATCAAATACAGATTGGGGATGAAAAACGGGGCATTCTAGTTCAAAAAAGGATGTATGGTCAATAGGAAATATATGTCTCACAAGGAGTCTCGTAGGAGAAATGTCTCACAAACTGAGCATCACCAATTTTTTTTTTACTTTCGGCATCCCTGATGTAGTCAATCTCGTTTGTTGTTCCAGCTGGGCTTTTCCATTTTCTTTGGGGTTTATTCTTAAAAAAACGAATTCACGTGATGCATAACTGTTTACTCTCTGCAAATTCGACGAATCTGTTTCCTCTATCATTTCGTACATTATATCCATGAGACTTCTGACTGAGCTTTCACCATTTCTTCTCTCTCCAGTTCTAGTATTGAAGTCACCCATTTCTATTTTGATATGGTTTTCTTTATTATTCATCTCGTCTAATTCTTCACAAAAGTCTTCTTCCTCTGAACAGATTGTTGTTGATGCATAGACTTGAATAATCTCTATTCAGTGTCTGCTTTATATTTGCCTAATCAACTGCAACTCTATCAGATGTGCTGTCTAACTCAACTATATTATTTATGTTATTTATTTTATGAATGAGAAATCCTATTCCTAGTTCTTTTTTTATTTGTTCCTTTGTAGTAAAGATATGAAATGAATACTAATGCATGTCCACTGGCATGCTTTTCTCCTCGTCTTTTCTTTTTACTTCACATATGCATAAGATATCCCAATTTATTCTTTCCAGTTCTTCCAACTCTTGTAAACAATTTTCTGATGGAAAAGATCATCCGTTATATGTAGCCAAGGCGACCTTACGGCAGCCTCGTCCAACCCAGAGATTCTTAGTACCCTCTGTCTTTGTGTCTTGCTTGTCGCTGCCATAACCAGGGACACTCATACGACTAGGGGCCTTATTATAGTAGCAGAGCTCATGGTTCTTCTTAAATTTAAACGCAATGAAATATAATCAGCAAAATTTTAATTTACGGAAAAATTCCAATTAATGCAATTTTTTTAAATTAGTTGGTTGTGCTTAGATTTACACATATTCAGCCAAACATCTAAGCATTACTCAGCAAGAGAGCTGAATATTTGTCCCATTTCCACTTAAGATTTGGCACAAAATACTTCTTTATGTGATGATATAAAATAATTGAAACATTTTTTTTTGTTACAATGTAATATGTAGTAGATTAATTAACGTTGGAATAGCATTTGTTGCAAGAGCCTTTTCCTAAAGTATTTATAATTCCTTTTAATATATGAATCATACAACTGAGTACTTTTTTTTCCTTGCTGTCATTTGCTAATTCACAGTCTGTCTTGACTTATCTTAAGCAAAAGCCATTTGAAAGTCCTCTGTATCAGACTTTGTTTTCCTTGGTTTGACTGTAATCACAACAAATTGTTCTCTGTGACATTAAATTCAGAAAAAGTCCACCATGTTATTTTTAGCATAAAGTCATACATTAATAGTAAAAATCTGTAGGTGGGTGATTTCGATAATGTCATTCTTGGGTGTGCTTTACATGTGTTGTTGTTGCCCATTGAAGTTAAATTTTCCTTTGTTTTAAAAATTGTAAAATGTGTAGAATATAATGTATATAATATAGATCAGGGCGGGACGAATATCCCAGTTCCACCATGACTAAAAAATTTGTACTGGAGGTCTAAAATTTTTCATGTTTGAGTACCATAGGAAATTCAAATTTTTGGGACAATACAATGCCATGTTTTCAGTATTCTTTATTCCTGTGAATGAGTCTGAACCAGTTCACAAAAACAAAGTAACTTGTGTTTTCCCGAGTTCTTTTTCCCGAGAAATGAGGAGAGGCAGAGCAGAGGGCAGACAAGATGTTCATCAGTTGTTTAGTGGGCTTATTTAGCAGAGTAGAGAGGGATATAAAACTGAAATTTGGGAAACTAAATAAAGGAAAAAAGAATGAAGCATTTGAGAAGGAAAAAAATTGGTTAGTGAACAATGAACAAATAGTAACAGAGTGATTGGAGTGGAAGACAGGCATTGACTGGAATAGTAGATAGAGGGAAGAACTGTTCTAAGTGATGAGGAAACCAATAGCTTTGGGGTTTTTTAAAGTGAAACTTCTATAACAACGTAACAATGAAAGGGACAACTTTCACTCTCATGTCCCTTTCATTGTTACGTTGTTATAGAAGTTTCACTTTTCTACTCAAAACCCATTCTGTAGAATAACTGATTGTATGATGAAGTTCCGAGAAGCAGAGGGTTGTGGAGGGGAGGATGTCAGACATTCGGCCGTGTAAGAAAAAACTGGGTGGGGGGGGGGAGTAGTAGCTATGGATCAAGGACACATGGCAATGTATATCCTAAAGTGAATGCTCAGGAGCAAGCTACTCTCTCTCTCTCGACAATTCGCACTATTAATTCCCTTGTTGATAGGTCTTCTATAGAACGACTTTAGTGATCTCTCTAAATGTTCCGCTGATCTTTTAAGTTATCAGGAAATGTGTCTGGTCCACTCAAGAGCTCTAGAATTGTTTCACTGGCCGCTTAAGTGTTTTTGAACTATGCTGCGCATCACTCAAATGATGTGTAAATATGCATGGTACACTTAAGTAATCTGAGAATGTGCCACGCATAACTTCAGGGATGTAGAACTACACTGTAGGCCGCTTAAATGCTCTAAAACTGTGTCTGTCACTTAAGGGATCTCTAAATGTGCCACGAACTGTTTAAGTGTTCTAGAACTGTGCTGCAGGCCTACTTGAGTGATCTGAAAATGTGCCATGGGTGGCTTAAATGCTCTAGAATTGTGCCAGGGGTCACTTAAAGGATCTGTAAATGTACCGCTTAGTATATTTTTACAAAATTAGTTTTTTTGATGTAGCTGGCCACGTCAGATAACCCTGGGTCTATGGGCTGGGTTTAATGGGTAGGTCGCTATGAATTTCTTAGAAATTTTGAGTTCTTAGCCTTCAAATGGCATTGAAATTAACAGGCTTGTGCGCGCCCCCTCCCCCCGTGTGTACGTCTAATCCCAATGTGCATTAGGAGGTAGGGGAGGAGAGCTGACAAAATTTTGCTGACAAAGAGTGGGGTCTGAGATAGTTTTGCTGACAAGTAGCTGAGGGTATCAAAAATGGTTGAAGAGAGAAATCTGCTGACATAATACTTGAATATGCCCTCAGAGCATTGGAATCACAATCCACAAGTTACGAGTTCGATTTCGGCTTGTCACATCTGTTACAATTTTTTCTTCTCTTTCACCTTTAATTTTTTCTTTACTCTTTGTTCCTGTACTACACTTCAAGACTTCAATGCCGATAAACCCCCCTTTAATTTATGGCCAACCATGATTATTGCCAGAAATGTTTAGTGAACAAATCTGCCACATATCAGATTTACTATGATATTATTACAGCATTTAATTAAATTTAAAATGTCTAAATTCAGTTTTAAATAATTAAAATTAAATTCAATTGAGGTGACTAGTCATGTCGAACCTAGAAGTTTCACTTCTATCATTCAACTTTCTCATGCAAATTATTTTTAATAACGCTGCATACATACGTATTTATCACTCCCATCTCCCAAACAAATGTAAAGTATTATAATCATTGAGTTTTTCAGTGATCACCTCCGGTTTCTTCAATGTAAATGAGGTTAGCCGTGAGCGATTTGCACCCGGACATGTGTGCAACACCTCAAATTGAAACTGAAATTGCTTTATTTTTTCAGTGTTCTTAACACCTATTTGAATTTAAACAATTTTTTCCCCACACTGAATGTAAAATAATTCTTTGTTAAGTGTTATTTCATGTTAGCAATAGGAAGTGATTATATTTGTTAAAAGTATGAGAAGAAAATTTTTTGAAGAATCTATTTTGTTTTAAAGAAAATATCAATTTCCTGCGTATAATGCGCATATGCAAATTTCATTTATCAAAATGCTATATATATATATCTTGAGTTGTGGGTTGTCACATTTTTGTAGGAAAAATTCCAATTTTTCTACTTGCTCATGCAATATCTATAAATCTTTGAAAAATTATTTTTCATAAATGAAAATTAATTTGTTAAATACAGCGAATCCCGCTTATAAAATATTTTTTTGAAACCATGACAAACGTAAGCTAGAAAATGGGAAATCTTGAGTATTATCGGCTTAGGAAAAAAGTTGAGACCATGAAAATAATTCCTACCAAGTGTAAAAATGTTCCAAGTTAGAACATAAGTTTGATACACTGTATGTATTTGACAATTACTGAGAAAGAAAAATAACAGTAGGTAATGCACTGAGGTCAGGGCTCCTACTTTTCCTACTTTTTGGTAAAATGTCCTACTTTTGTCCTACTTTCTCGGTTTTGTCCTACTTTCTAGTTTTTGTCCTACTTTTCCACCAGATCCTATCGACAAAATGTGTGTAATTGATTTTAGTTGAGCAGGAAATCATTGATATATTGTCAAATATTACAAATGTTGGAGAATGCAATTAATTATTTTGCCAAAGCAGAAATTGTCTCATTTTTAAGGTTATTTGGGGTGGGAGTGTATGTGGATCATTTGGTTCATTAATTTTTCATTTACTTAGTTTGAGTTTTCAACAAGTATAGTAGTCATTAAAAACTTCTGTCTGGATGGAAAAAATTATTTTGTATTTATTACTTCATGGTCTTGGACAGTAACTAACATTCATCATTCAAAATTATGGTGCAAATAGGTGAAACAACAGTTTGCGTTTCAAAGCAGTTGGATACATTGGCCAAGGATACCAACCATTGTTGGATACTAGGTTTGGTGATTCTGATGCTACCCAATAGCATTCAGTTGTCTTCTGTATTTTTAAGGCATAAACAATATTTACAATGCTCAGCAAAGAGCTAGAAATGAAAGTGCTTCAATTGCCAAAAATGATCACACTGGCATTGAACAGTAAAATGTAAACAAATCCATTTAAATAAGGATGGACAACGCAGTAAAATTATCTGGTTCACCTTGCCTTATTTATCGGATCTTGTAATTTACACATTTTGCACTGTACTTTTGAAAGTGGTCTCGAAGGAGCGTCATTCTTAAAAATACACGTCTTCAAAATTTGCTGTGTATTGTCGAAGAGAGTTGACAAACTCTGCACTTTAGAAGACTCCAAAAAAGAATGTAATGTATATGAGGAGAGACAGCAAAGAATTATCTTTGGTTGCTAGTGGCCAAAAGTTGGTTTGTAACCAAGTCATTTATCATTTTGCTTTGGCTTGAGTCAATCTTATAGGAAACTGAAATAGTGCTATGAAAAAAAAAGTTAATTAAAAATTAATTTTTTTTTAATTATTTGAAATTTTTTTTGGAAAAAAAAATGTTTTTTAGAGATTTTTTTCTGTTATGCTATGATTATGTTGTCTAAGGGGGTTATCCTCCCCCATCCTACTTTTTAGTCCGGCGTTTTCCTACTTTTTCTCATTTTTTGAGTGGGAGCCCTGACTGAGGTATATAAATACATGCTGAGAAATTTTTTTGAACATATATTCACAGATTTTCTACATAGGAAAATGTGATGCACAAGTTCTAACTTTTCAATGTTTACCATTCTGGAACTTCTCTTCTTGACCAAATTTTCAATTAGGTTTTACACTTGAAGAAATGAAGTGAAATGTGCTTTAAGCTCATTGTGGTTTTATAACTGCATCATATTTTTGGATAATGAAATTATTTCTGATCTCTTATAAATTCTTATTCATACAATCATACCATTTATTGGTTTTGAAACTTCTGGTGCCATGTTTATTCCTAGAATTTATTGTATAATGTTCACCAAATGCGGTATATAATTTTGATTTTGCAAACTTTTCGGCAATTTGAGCTTGGCTGCCATATATTCTCAAAAATAGCAAGTACAGTTAATATTTTATTTCCTACTTCTCCACAAGTGATTTGACTCAGCTGAGGGCCACGGACCTGATGCAGTCACAACTCTTGCACTAAGAATTTATATTGCTTCAAATCATAGACATTCGTTTTATCAAAATTCGAATACATATACACAAAACTTAAAATTGTAGAGTCGCTATTTTTGGAGTGTAGCTGTAAAGCAGTGTTTCTCAACCGCTGGGCCAGACATAATTCATATTCGGCCACATTTCCTTTTTCCCTGTTAATTTTTCATGTTTTACTGGGCGAATGAAAAAAAATAAAAATAAATGAAACTGAGCCGTTGGATTCCAAAGTTTGAGAAACGATTGCTGGTTATAGCAATCTTGGCAGTAGAAATGTAAAAATAAAATTTTTTCTTTGTTCTCTGGCCATAAAACAAGGTGGTCGTTCTATATAAGAAATAAGTGATAATTTTGTTCCATCCTACAAAAGGGTGTCGTGTAGTAATGGTAGCCCTGTTGAACAAGAACACAGAACCTTTTGATGGTATTTCTGTATTGTATACCTCATGAAATAGCTTCAGAAATTGTTGTTGAAACGTATTCAAAATCAGTGATTATTGATTAGCTTTCTATAACTTCTCCTTCCTCATTCTTTGTTATTGGGACCATGGGGGAAAAAATTCCTCATACATCCGAGAATGGCCTGCTTGTCGGCATTTTCATCTGCTTACTTAAATTATTCCATGAAGTTTTCAGCCAATGAGACGACTCCTGCTGTAAATCTTTCAGCTGACTGCTTCAAAAATATAACTCTGAGCGCCACAGAGTTTAACACCTTTTAAGACTGGAAGTGTTTCGTTTCACATCTTGAAGATGTAGGAAGTAAGAAAGGAGATGAAGTTGCAAAAGCAAGAGGCATTATGAAAAAAAACTGCAATCTTTCAGATTTGTTCTTAACTTGAATTTTTCTTGATAGATTTTTCTCAAAAATATTTTCTCGTTTAATTTTCCTGGTGAATTTATATCCAAAGAGATATCCACTCTTTGTATGTTCTCAGAAAAGAAAATGGAAGGATGGGAGATATGGCAATGTGTAACACTAATCTAAAAGGCATTTTACTCGGTGTGCAACTTAATGGCACTGATTAGTGTTTTCCAAACATGCAGAAAAGCAATTAATGAAAGTGGGATAAAGTACTTGAAGAGAGATTTGCTAAAAATAAAGGGATAAAGTAGCTAGCTGTAGCAACACTTCCATTTTTGACACGTTTATTTGGCCAACAGAAACAGCTCTAAGATTTTGAAAACATAGACCTGAATATATTGGCTAATCACTTCAGGTCTAAATTGGCTTCTGAAAGAGAACAACAAATGTTCAAGGCGATAATGGGAGAGTGGTACGAATTCAAAGTTATTGGGCATACTACCACTGCATAATCTACTTTTAAAAGTAGTTTCTATGAGAGAGATTTTCTTTTCTCAGGAAACTTCTCAGCATTGTAGGTGTTTTACTGACGTCAACAGCGGCTTGTGAAGGTGGGTTTAGTGCCAGTTAGAATCTGATCAAAAGTAAGCTAAGGTCATCCCTACAAATAGATAGCATAGACTATGTAGTGATGAAAAATTTGAATGGCTGAAGCTTGGAAGCTTTGATCTGAAACAACCAGTGAAGCACTGGTATGTCAAAATGAAAGTATACAGACATATCAAGAGTAACAAGTAGAGGAAGAGGTAGTGACAGAAAGACGTGGAATTAAACTAGGAGGTAAGCAAATTATTTTTATTTTTCTGCAACATTTGCTTTCCGTGCCTGTACCTGGCACCTAAAAAAATTGGCTGGCTCCTAAGTTTTTTTTAATTTGTCCAGCCCTAGTATAGATATAGTACATCCGACCACAAAGGCCTTGGGCAGGAGGTGGGTAAGTGGCAATGTTTGGAGTACCAAAATTGCTTTTTGTTTTAGATGAAAATTATCTACTTGTCTTTTTTCAAATTATCTATTCAATCAATTGATTTTGAGTTAGATTAATTGCAGCGTATATATGAGTAAATGATTGAAATTAAATTTTGGAACAACATAATGTTGCTTCAAGTTTTTCAATGTGTGTGTTTGATTTTATTTAGTTTAATATTTTTGTGACATGGCCCACAACACACTTATTAGCATATTTTTATTAATTGTTTGAGGAATGAATTTTTAGAAATATTGTTTTTAATGTTAATTTTTTTTAAATAAAAAAACTTATTTTTGTTTACCAACACAGAATGAAAATTGCTTCAATGTTACTTGTACATAACTTATTTTATTTCTTTTGATTTTTAGAGATTTGCCTGATGAGCTGAAGAAATCAAAACTGAAAGGACAGCATAATGCTAATTATTCTACAGGATTAGCTTATGATGATATGATACCTTTCTCTCTAATAGGTGAAAAAAGTTGAATATATTTTTTTTATCTTTGGGGGGGGGGGGAGAGCAATGCTTTCTTAAATGCAGCCCTGGTGAGTGCAGAAACGTTTCTGCTTCTGAGCTACATTTTTCTCCAGAATTGCTTTTGTGGGCCGTGTAATAGTTCTTTGAGAGCCAAATATGAAAAAAAAAACCACTATAAAATAAGTATATACAGACATATTTCTTGTAATTGGTAGAAAGGCCCTTATGAACTTCAATTTCCATAGTTTGCTAAATCATGCGACTTTATCCATCCAACTTTAGGTGTGACGACACGATTTGTGTGGTGACGTGACACATTCTGGCTTATGCGCTGGGGATGAACGTTCGGAATATATGAAATCAGACTGATAGTCACGTGATTTCCAGCTTGGTGTTGGTCGTGGCTTAATCGTATTTCCTACACAAAGAGTATTTTATCACATTCAACTCAGTTCTATGTAATATTTAAAATTGTTGTTTCATAAATTCCTTTGCAGACATTAAAATTTCTAAATCAACCTGATTGTCCTTATAAGGTTTGATTTTGAAAAATCACATGAATACTCAACCATTTGGGTCACTAAAGTTTTTTCAAAATCCATGAAATTGTATGGAACCAACTATATATGGTGAACTTCAGTTTTGAAATCATGATGTTGAACAAAGATGTGCTGGCCTGATTTAGAAATGAGGGGAACCTGGAAAAAGCAATAATTAAGAGGGCCCTTTAACTAGGGTCTGTTGAGTCAGTGCAGTAGCATTCAAGCCAGGGTGTTGTGGGTGCTCGAGCACCCACAGTGTTTTGTAGCATCGGGTGACGCACCCACAGAATTGATTTCAGAATAAAAACCTATATAGATTTGATTTTTTTAGCAAATGATAAACGCAAAAAAAAAAAAATTAAGAGGAAAAACTGCCTTTCTCTTCCATATGCATCTTAAATCTTGCTGGAGCCTCGGTTTTTGAAACAATCAGCATAGCCTTTAGGTGCTGATAAAGGCGACATTTACTCTATAGCTCCCACCCGCTTTCCTCACAATTTTTGCTCGTGTCAAGGATTCCCTGTTTTGCCTAAGGGATGGATGGTATCCAGATATATATGTTTTGGTGGGGCTTGAGCACCCACATTGTTTTACAGTAAAAAAACAAAAACCTCTTATGTTGAGGATTGTCTTCTGATTGATGAGAGAGGTGTCCTCAGATTATTTACATAAAAAACAGGGTGTCTACTATCACAGGAAAGTCACCAAGTCCCGGAATGAGAAAAAGGTCATGGAAGTACCAAAAAAGTCACAAAATTTGAGTGAAGGTCACAGATTTTCTTGATTCTCAACTTATTTTTTTCCCCCTAAAATCTAGGCTTTGGAGAAGCTGTGGCGTTCAATATTTCTTCTCTCAGGTTTTTCTTTCATTCTTTTTTTTTTTGCCCCGGATTGATGGATGGATAAGTAGTAGCAGGGAAGAACAATGCCAATATGTAGCCACCTTACACTGGGGCAAACATTATTTGGGTGGGAATAAAAGCTATTTAGAATGGATGAACAAAAAAAAATTTCAATCTTTGCTTGTCTGAACCTTTCAACATCGGTAATATTCCCCCCTAAAGCAGTGTTCTCAGGATCATGTGGTAATTCCTAGAAGAGGAGGGGACTGTAATAGACCACTGCAGTAGAGAGTCCTCTTGGGAACAATATTGCATAGCTGCCAAGTCTCCCGAATTTTCCGGGAATCTCCCGAATTTTAGGTTCATCCTTCGACCTCCCGAAAAGTTCTTAAATCTCCCGAATTTTTACGAAAATCAAAAAAAATCCCTAATTGTCCCTAAAAGTTCTCTACTTCATTTAAAGAAATCCCCACTTATGAAAACAATCCCTAAGGAATTTCTTGTGGGGCATGAAGCCTCTCTTTTTTTTCTCCTTTCGAAATGACGTCAAACATCGTAAATGGGGAAATTCCCCATTTTACAAACCCTCTGATTTTTTAATTTTCTTTCATCAAACGTTCCAGAAGAGGGCCGACTTTTCCTTTTTGTACAAGTTGTGTAACTGACATAAACATCGGTCATGGAAAGACTGCCATCATCACTCTCATCACTCGTGAAATGAAAAAAAAAACATCAAGCGTCACAAAACGTCAGTGTTCTTCAAAAATTTACGCTTTTTTTTCCCTTCATCTTCCGATGATTTTGGGGTCATTCCCGCAGAATGTTTGTTCACAGCGTTTCTAATTGAACACAATATTTATTTTTTTAGATCACCATTTTGAAGTTTGGCCTCCAATTTCACTTGTTTTTGCGTAGGGATTTTATTCCCTATGCTTTAACTTTTATGTGCAGAAAATCCCTATGTTATTTGGAAAAATCCCTTTTGTATATATGAGGGAGTGGTTTTAGCATAAAATACGGGTTCGCGCGAAAATCTCCCGAATTTTCATTTTCAAAGTTGGCAGCTATGATATTGGTTTTCCGTAGAAAGGACATGATCTTTGCTCCACATCGTGGAGCAGGTATGTTGGATCTTTGTTGGTGGGTCCGCAAGCCACAGTTTTTAGGGGGGGGGGGGCTCTGTAGTAAATTTATAGCATGAAAAAACAATGATCATTGTCCCAGGCCTTAGTGCTGCAGTCCTGTCAGTCCCCATTACGGTGCTTAAAAACTCCTTAAAATCCTTCCAGTTGTTTTTAAAAAAAATTCGGCTTTCCCCCGCTCTCGATTTTCTACCTGAAAATCGGATTGTGGTAACTGCAGCTCCTTATTCAAATTATCGGCCCCTCATCGTGAAATCCCGATCATATCCTTGATTGTACAGCTGAAGATGGTTTACTCTTGTCCAGTGTTTCTCAACAACCGACCGCAGTTTCCGTTTTCAAAAAAAGAAAAGAAAAAATCGCCACTGCAAGCAGCAGAAATTACTATGGTCGATCGTCATTGCTTCAAATCCAGATGTTTCGTGGGGAAAAAATTTATTTCATGAATAAGAGCTAGTCCGCTGAATTATGAGAGTTAATTTGTAAATTTCGCCAAATAACGAGTGCTAAATCGCCAAACATCATGTTGAATGTCCTGAAATTTGCTCTCATTTTGCAACAATTTCTTTCTGAGTATAATTGAAAATCTGAATTTGTGTATGTGTTGATGCACTTTGAGCGAGAGTTGCTGCAAATATAATTTTGTAAGAAAAATCTGTCAGCTGTCAATTCTTATTTTGAATAATTGGGGGAAGGGGAATGAATATCACTTTTAGAATTTTTAGAATTTGTGATGCTGTTATGAGTTATATTTTTGATCGAAACTTCAAAGTTTTAGGATACTTTGGTGACAACAGAAAAGTATGTATGTAGATTGATTATTTTATGAATTATGATGCTGGGTAACAAATCAAAAGTTGTAATTTCTAAACCACTTCTACGTCTATATTTTTGAGAAGAGGGAAAATTTGTTTGGCAAATTAAAAATAAATTTGCATATGTGTGCCCCGCCCTTTTTTTTGCTGTAAAAGTTATGAAGTTTGCCACGACTCCTTAAAAACTGCTTGAAACTCCTTAAAAAGTCCTTAATTTTTATTTAGGTAATTTTGTGTGAACCCTGGCCCTATCCTTGTGGGGGGGAATTTTTTTTTTGATATCAATTTTTATTTATTTTGATAGCGTCGATCTTTACCGACCAGCTATAGCTAAAAAAGACAATTGTACAGTATAAGCATGCGACAGAATGAGAGTACAAGAGAAGACTGTGTGTGCGCCCTATCCGACTCGTTCGCCATTAATTGTGTTGCAACATAACTTTTAGGCCGAATTTAAGGGAGTACCACAGTGCTTCCAAAAGTGTGCGTCAGGGCTTCTAGTAGCATCGTGGCGAGCTCAAAATATGGATTTGTGTGCACAAAACCTATGCTTTAAAGTGGTTCTATATGGCAAAAAAAACCGCCAAACTTCTTGGGAAGCCAACCATGAATTACGCGAGGGAGGCAGCTGACAAAAGAGAACCATTGGAATACGGTAACAAGCTTGCAATCTAGACCAGAGCTTATTAATTTTTTTCCAGTCGCGAGCACTGCCTATACCTATCATCAAAAGATGTGCACTCTAACGTCATGTTTGACATACGAATGCATGAAATCTGGATGATTTTAATAATTGAATGCAATTTGCACAAGGTGTTTAAATGAAACGTTCAAGTGCTCGCGAGCACCAAATTGGACATGAGCATTGAGCACTTTGGGTGCTTTGGGAAGCACCATGTGCTCGCGAGACAGATTGAAGATGCCTGATCTATACGGACACCTAAGAATGATGATAGAGCAAATAAGCATCTAATATTGGACTTTGAAAAATGTGAATAGGATAAGGAATACGTGAAATCTGCACGTGTGTCCTTCGAAACGGCTCTTGGTTTGTCTAGTGCAGTGCTCCTCAACCGCCGGACCCTGACATCTGCCAAACTGGGCCGTGAGTGGTTTATTGTTTCATTTTTACCCACTTATTTCCCATTAATATTGTTTATGCCCAGGCCTTCCAATCAAGAAAAAAAAATCAACCATGCCACAGGATTCCAAAGGTTGAGAAACACTGATCTAGTGGACCCACATCTTGCAGTAGGCCCCCCCCCCCCCTAAGCTGAGATCTTTGGCAGGCTCAGGCCAGATTTATCACTGGCCCCTACATAGTGAATTTATAGAGGTCTTAGGCGATTTCGCAAAGTTGATTAAAGCCATGAATGGGGATATGGGGGGGGGGGGGAATAAAGATGATCGCCGCCCGCCTTCTGATTAAAAAAAATGATTGGATTAGGCAGAAGAGCAAAAGGTGGACAATTAGTCCCACACCTTGTTAGGGAAACAACATGTATCTACATATACTTTTGCGGAGGGGGGCCTCATGTGGCTTGAGCCATTATGGTCCAGTTTCTATCGGGCGTTGTATTTAAATCAACTTTAATTTTAAATGTTTTTAAAAATTTGAAGAAAAATTCAGGTTTTTTTCTTAATTTGCGTTTCCCCTTTCATCAAGACCTATTTTATCAACCCAAACCCCTCAAGTGGTTGCTACTTACAGTTTGGGAACAACTGATGTAAGAAAATAGTCCAACATGGCTTATTTTGGTGAATGCAGGGCTCCCACTCATCTTACTTTTCCTATTTTTTGGAAAAACGCCCATTTTTATCCTTTTTTTAACAAAATCGTATAATTGATTTTAATTGAGAAGGGAATCGTGGGTATAATGTCAAATAATACAAATGTAGTAGATTGCAATTAATTATTCTGTGGCAACACTTTGTGCGACGTAGGACGTCAGCCACCAAGAGTATATATAGCGGCGTAATACTCGTTTGTTTGCTATGCCTTTTTCCTCTTCTGATTTTTAGTTTACGCGCATGCGAGTTACGTGTCGCAAATTTCAGAATTTAATCATGTATTTCTAAAATAAATATTTAAGTCAATGCATCACTGGGATTTTATTATAAATTCTGCCAAAGCAGAAATTGTATTGCTTTTAAGGTTATTTGGGGGGGGGGGCGGCGAGGTGTATGTGGACGTTTTCGTGGTTTAGTAATTTTTCATTTGTTTAATTTGAGGGTTATACAAGTAGAGTAGTCATTAAAAACTTTTGCCTGGTTGAAAAAAAATAATTTTGTATTTACTTTATATTTGTTATGAGATTATCAACAAAATTGCTATTTTTTTATGCAATTTACTCAAACCATGACGTTATATATATATTTTTTAATTTCTCAACTATGGAGGTAAGAACAAGACAATACTTTGATAGTAAAAAATTCTAATGATAAGTAAAAATTCTAAAGATACAATCTTATTTCAGAGAACATAGAAGAAAAACATGTTTCTTCTGAAGAGACTTTTGAAGGAGTTGGTGGTCTATCAATAAAAAAGTGAGTGTATATATATATAAAATATGATGTCATCATATTGTAAATTTAATGCATCTCCAAAGCTTGGTTCATTATAGCTTAGAGCAGCAGTTATTAATTTTTTATAGTCATGGACCCCCGAAAATCTTGTTGTCTGCCATGACAACTTGGTGAAAAAAGCACAAGTTTTATATACAGGGTGATCAGCGAATAAGCCCTTATTTCAAAATTAAATATCTCTACAACAAAGATCAATAGAATTATGCGGTAAAAGGTACGTTTATTAGCAAAACTGTAAGAATGTTGTACAGAAATTTC